>NC_083230.1:53095751-53339519 GCF_032191835.1 Heteronotia binoei
GAAGTATCGCAGGTCTGAGGTCCAGAAGCCGAGGTCAGGGAGTCCAGAAGTCCAAAGCCAAAGTCAGGGAGTCAGGAACCAAAGTCAAGCCGGAGTGGATGCTAGAATGTCAGGGAGATGACTAGTTGCTTCCACAAAGCTTCCTCCCAAAGCCCACAGCTATATAGCCCTCTGCTGGCTGTTGCCCGTTTGGGCTAATTGCTGGCTCAGGGAGGCAGCCAGGATCCTGTTACCACTCAAGCATCCTTGCTCTTAGAAGGGCCAGAATCCTCTCAGAACTCAGGGCTCAGGGAGCGTCTTGCTTGTGAGCGTGCCGCCCTCCTCCGATCCCTGAGGTCCTGCCGGAGGCGGTCACGCACACGAGCCACCCGAGAGGGCGAGGCAGGGGGGCTGGGATCTTCTCCAGCAGGAGGCAGGGGCACTGGTGCAGGTGGCAGGGGCACAGTTTCCTCATCAGACTCAACTTCCTCTGAAGGGTCCCCAGCACCCATGACACTATCCCCCCCCCCAGGGCCCCCCTCCGTCGAGGGACCTGGAAGGTCGGGGTGGTCGTTGTGGAACTGGTGCACCAAGTCCGGGGCATGAAGATTGTCCTCGGGCTCCCAAGACCGGTCTTCTGGGCCGTATCCCTCCCAGTCCACCAGGTACTGGAGGCCTCCACGATGGTACCGGGAGTCCAGGATCTGGCGCACCTCATATTCTTCCTCGTCATCCACCAACACTGGTGGTGGCGGCGGTGGGGAAGGAGTCCGAGCTGGGTCAGGGGGTGCAGCCGGAACAAGGAGGGAGCGATGAAACACGGGGTGAATGCGGAGGTGGGGTGGCAACTGGAGCCTGAAGGCGACGGGGTTTATTTGTTCAACGACGGGGTAGGGTCCAATGAACCGTGCATCCAGCTTGTGAGACCGACCAGGCCGGCGCAGGTAGCGAGTTGAGAGCCACACCTGATCCCCCGGCTGCACTGGAGGGCCTTCTTGCCTCTTTCGGTCCGCAGCCCGTTTATATGCCTCCTTGGCTTGCTGTAGCTGCTCTCGGAGCAAGTCTTGGCTGGCACGGAGTTCTTGCAGGTAGGCATCGACGGCGGGGACATTCGTGGGTGGTAGGATCGCTGGGAAGAACCGAGGGTGGTACCCGTAGGTTGCAGCAAACGGGGTCATTTGGGTGGATGAATGGACCGCGTTGTTGTATGCAAACTCCGCTAGGGGCAATAGAGTGGTCCAGTCATCCTGCTGGTAACAGGTGTAACAGCGGAGATATTGCTCTAGCGTGGCATTGGTGCGCTCTGTCTGGCCATCTGTCTGTGGGTGGTAGGCCGAGGACAGGTGCACTCGAGTACCCAGGCTGGAATGGAGGGCTTGCCAGAACCGAGAGGAGAACTGAGGGCCCCGATCGGAGATCAGATGGGCTGGGAGTCCATGCAGACGAAAGATGTGTTGCAGGTAAAGCTGGGCCGTCTCCTGAGCTGTGGGGAGTTTCGGGCACGGAACAAAGTGGGCCATCTTGGTAAATAGGTCGACGACCACCCAGATACAAGTCTGACCCTTGGAGCGTGGAAGTTCCGTGATGAAGTCCATCGAGATGGTATCCCAGGGTCCTGAAGATGTGGGCAAGGGCTGCAGCAACCCTGAGGGTTTGGCTGGGATGTCTTTGGCCTGTCGGCAGACGTCACAGGAGCTGACATAGCGGGCAACATCAGCGCGAACTCGTGGCCACCAGAATTCCCTTGTCAGCAAGTGGGTGGTCTTATGCTGTCCAAAGTGCCCGGCGGGTAACGAGTCGTGGGTCAGGCGTAGCACTTCTGCCCGCAAGGGCCCGGGCGGCACATAGAGGCGTTCGCGGTGTAGCAAGAGGCCGCCTCGAGTCGTGAACTCCCCTGTTGGGTCATCTTGGAGAGCCTGGAGGTGTTGCTGGACCCAGGGATCATTGGCCTGGCTAGCCCGAATGTCCTCCACGAGTGCTGGTGAAGTGGAGGTGGCTGCAAATACTGAGGGCGGCAGGATTGGAGCAGCGGGCGCGGTCTCAGTTGAGGCAGGGGCGTATTCCGGTTTCCGGGAGAGCGCGTCTGCTTTCCGGTTCTGGGTATGGGGAATGTAGGAGATCCGGAAGTCGAAGCGAGAGAAGAATAGGGACCACCGGATCTGGCGCTGGTTGAGACGGCGGGTGGTCTGGAGGTGTTCCAAGTTCCGGTGATCGGTGAGCACTTGAACAGGGTGGCGAGCCCCTTCGAGGTAATGTCGCCAAACCTCAAACGCCGCCTTGATCGCGAGCAACTCCCTCTCCCAGATGGTATAGTTCCTCTCTGCAGCAGTGAGCTGCCGCGAGTAATAGGCGCAGGGCTGTAGTGGCTGGGACGGCTCCTCGCGCTGGGACAGCACTGCTCCCAGGGCCACGTTGGAGGCATCAGCTTCCACCGTAAAGGGAAGCTGGGGGTCGGGGTATCTCAGGAGTGGCCCGGTGGCAAAGCGAGTCTTCAGGGTGGAGAAGGCGTTATCGGCCTCTGGGGACCAGTGGAAGGGTTCTTTGGGGCGGAGTAGTTGAGTCAGGGGTGTGGTCAGGGATGCGTAGGCCGGGATGAATTGCCGATAGTAGTTGGCAAAACCGAGGAACCGCTGCAGGTCTTTGCGATTCTGAGGAGCCTGCCAGGTCAGGACCGCTTCTACTTTTTTCGGGTCCATGAGGATCCCCTGCGGTGACACGATGTGCCCAAGGAACTCGACGGAGCGCAGGTCGAAGTCGCACTTCTCCAGCTTGGCGTAGAGACCATGGGCTCGTAGGCGCTGCAGGACCTGGCGGACGTGCTCGGCGTGCTGGGCAGGATTGCGGGAGTAAATTAGGATGTCATCCAGGTATATGATCGCGAAGCGGTCGAGCAGGTCCCGGAATATGTCATTCATGAACCTCTGGAAGACAGCGGGGGCATTGGTCAGTCCGAAGGGCATTACCAGGTGCTCGTACTGCCCGTATCGGGTCCCAAACGCGGTCTTCCATTCGTCTCCGGGCCGTATGCGCACCAAATTGTACGCTCCACGGAGGTCCAGCTTGGTGTAGATTTGGGCCCCCTTTAGGCGATCCAAGAGTTCAGGGATCAGTGGTAGAGGGTACCGGTCGCGGATGGTGATCTTGTTCAGGGCCCGGTAGTCATTGCACAGCCGGAGCTCCCCACTTTTCTTCTTCACGAAGAGCACTGGAGCAGATAGGGGAGAGGTTGAGGGTCGGATGAATCCGCGTTTCAGGTTCTTGTCCAGGAAGTCTCGCAGAGCTGCCAACTCCGGCTCCGACATTGGGTACAGACGCCCCACCGGGAGTGGTGCCCCAGGTACCAAATCAATGGCACAGTCGTAGGGCCGGTGAGGGGGAAGCTGATCAGCTCCTGTCTCTTCAAAGACATCAGCAAAGTCCACATACTTCTGAGGGAGCTGAGGACCACCACTCGGGATGCCAGCTGCTAGAGTGGTGGGAGGAGTCAGATGGGGGCATGGGTCTCGGAAGCATAGTTCCTGCTGGGCCCAGTCCACGATGGGGTTGTGCAGCTTCAGCCAGGAAAGGCCTAGAATCAGCGGGAAGCGAGGCATGCGGGCGACATCAAACCGCAGCTGTTCTTGGTGCTGCTGGACGTGGAAGGTGATGGGACAGGTCTCCTGGGTGACGGGGCCAGAACGGAGGAGGCGCCCGTCAATAGCCTCCACCAGCGACGGAATCCCTTTTGTCTGCACAGGGATCTGGTGCTGCTTCACAAAGGCGGCATCTATAAAACAGTGGGCCGCTCCCGAGTCCAGCATGGCATACACGAACAGCCAGCGTTCGTCAGGCAGACGGAGTTTGACTGGTAGCAGGAATGGCCCTGGGGTATCAGCCCGCTGTTCGGAGGACCCAGCTAGTCGCCCCAGGCTGGGGGGTCCACTTACGCCTGGGGCTGCCCTTTTGGCGGCGGTGGCAGCGAAGGTCCAGGTATCCGATGCTTAGCAGGGCAGCCAGAGGCATAGTGGCCTGCCGTGCCGCAGTAGAGGCACAGATTCTGCGTGCGGCGTCTGGTCTTTTCCTCTGGGGTCAGGCGGGGTCGAGCAGCTCCAAGCTGCATAGGCTCGTCCTTGGTGCTGGTACTAGCTGGGGACGGGCGAGGAGCCAGGTAGCACGGCGCAGGGAGCTGGCGCCCTCTGGTCTTGGCTTGGCGGCGACTTTCCAGGCGGCCATCGATGCGGAGGCAGAGGGTGATAAGTTCTTGGAGCGTGGGTGGCTGCTCCACCCTGGCCAGTTCATCCAGGACCTCCTCTGCCAACCCCTCAGTAAACTGGTCCATCTGGGCAGCCTCATTCCACGCCAAGTCCTGGGTCAGGAGCTTGAATTCAGTGGCATATTGAGCCACCGAGGAGTTGCCTTGTTTCAGTGCCCTGATCTTCCGGTTAGCTGTGGCTGCTTGGACTGGGTTTGAGAAAGCAGCAGACAGGTGGGCCTCAAACCCCTGGTAATCAGTCAGTAGGGGAGAGGACGCGACCAGTAAGGGTGTGGCCCATTTGGCCGCCTGCCCCTTTAACAGACTGATGACGAAACACACCTTGGTTTTGTCATTGAGGAAGTCCCGTGCTCTCAGTTCAAAGTACAGCCGACACTGTGCTAGGAAGGCAGGAAATTCTTCCACGGCACCCCCAAATCTGTCAGGTGGGGGAACTGGGCACTTGGCTGGAGCACTGGCCGCAGGTTGTTGCTGCAAGTGCACTACTGCCTGTGTTAGCTGCTGTACCTGGGCTTGGAGCGCAGCCAGTAGTTCTGTGGTTTCACTTGCTTCAGCATCCATCCTGTGGAGTGGGTGTTTGTCGGTGGAAGCAATCTGTCACGGCTGGGGCCGGGTCAGGCAAAGTCCAGAGGCAGTCCGAGGTCTGTAGCCAGTAAGCAGGAGGGTCCGAGGCGCCAAATCCGAATCACTGTAGAAGTATCGCAGGTCTGAGGTCCAGAAGCCGAGGTCAGGGAGTCCAGAAGTCCAAAGCCAAAGTCAGGGAGTCAGGAACCAAAGTCAAGCCGGAGTGGATGCTAGAATGTCAGGGAGATGACTAGTTGCTTCCACAAAGCTTCCTCCCAAAGCCCACAGCTATATAGCCCTCTGCTGGCTGTTGCCCGTTTGGGCTAATTGCTGGCTCAGGGAGGCAGCCAGGATCCTGTTACCACTCAAGCATCCTTGCTCTTAGAAGGGCCAGAATCCTCTCAGAACTCAGGGCTCAGGGAGCGTCTTGCTTGTGAGCGTGCCGCCCTCCTCCGATCCCTGAGGTCCTGCCGGAGGCGGTCACGCACACGAGCCACCCGAGAGGGCGAGGCAGGGGGGCTGGGATCTTCTCCAGCAGGAGGCAGGGGCACTGGTGCAGGTGGAGGGGCACAGTTTCCTCATCAGACTCAACTTCCTCTGAAGGGTCCCCAGCACCCATGACATCTGCTCAGCAATTTCATCGAATGCCCACGAGTTCTTGTATTGTGAGAAAGGGAGAAAAGTACTTCTTTCTCTACTTTCTCCATCCCATGCATTATCTTGTAAACTTCTATCATGTCACCCCTCAGTCGACGTTTCTCCAAGCTAAAGAGCCCTAAGCGTTTCAACCTTTCTTCATAGGGAAGGTGTTCCAGCCCTTTAATCATTTTAGTTGCCCTTTTCTGAACTTTCTCCAATGCTATAATATCCTTTTTGAGGTGCGGCGACCAGAACTGCACACAGTACTCCAAATGAGACCGCACCATCGATTTATACAGAGGCATTATGATACTGGCTGATTTGATTTCAATTCCCTTCCTAATAATTCCCAGCATGGCGTTGGCCTTTTTTATTGTAAACGCACACTGTCTTGACATTTTCAGTGAATTATCTACCATGACCCCAAGATCTCTCTCTTGGTCTGTCTCTGCCAGTTCACACCCCATCAACTTGTATTTGTAGCTGGGATTCTTGGCTCCAATGTGCATTACTTTGCACTTGGCCACATTGAACTTATGTTCGAGTGAATATTGGGGTTGGGTTTAGGGTTGGATAAGATGTATTTTTAATATCACACTGAATGGTATACTCTTGATGGGAAAAATTTTTGGATGTTGTTCCATTCTCCATTATAGCCTATGAGATTCATTAGAATGAATGGGCCCATATGGTAAGGGTTAGGGTTAGGGTTAGAGTTCAGGACACACTTATGTTCGGGTGCATATTGGGGTTGGGTTTAGGGTTGGGTAAGATGTATTTTTAATATCACACTGAATGGTATACTCTTGATGGGAAAATTTTTTGGATGTTTTTCCATTCTCCATTATAGCCTATGAGATTCATTAGAATGAATGGGCCCATATGGTAAGGGTTAGGGTTAGGGTTAGAGTTCAGGACACACTTATGTTCGAGTGAATATTGGGGTTGGGTTTAGGGTTGGATAAGATGTATTTTTAATATCACACTGAATGGTATACTCTTGATGGGAAAATTTTTTGGATGTTTTTCCATTCTCCATTATAGCCTATGAGATTCATTAGAATGAATGGGCCCATATGGTAAGGGTTAGGGTTAGGGTTAGAGTTCAGGACACACATATGTTCGGTTTAAAATTGGGGTCTGGTTTAGGGTTGGGTAAGATGTATTTTTAATACCACACTGAATGGTATACTCTTGATGGGGAAAATTTTTGGATGTTTTTCCATTCTCCATTATAGCCTATGAGATTCATTAGAATAAATGGGCCCATATGGTAAGGGTTAGGGTTAGGGTTAGAGTTCTGGACGCACTTATGTTTGGGTGAATATTGGGGTTGGGTTTAGGGTTGGATAAGATGTATTTTTAATATCACACTGAATGGTATACTCTTGATGGGAAAATTTTTTGGATGTTGTTCCATTCTCCATTATAGCCTATGAGATTCATTAGAATGAATGGGCCCATATGGTAAGGGTTAGGGTTAGAGTTCAGGACACACTTATGTTCGGGTGCATATTGGGGTTGGGTTTAGGGTTGGGTAAGATGTATTTTTAATATCACACTGAATGGTATACTTTTTATGGGAAAATTTTTTGGATGTTTTTCCATTCTCCATTATAGCCTATGAGATTCATTAGAATGAATGGGCCCATATGGTAAGTGTTAGGGTTAGGGTTAGAGTTCAGGACACACTTAAGTTCGGGAGAATATTGGGGTTTGGTTTAGGGTTGGGTAAGATGTATTTTTAATATCACACTGAATGGTATACTCTTGATGGGAAAATTTTTTGGATGTTTTTCCATTCTCCATTATAGCCTATGAGATTCATTAGAATGAATGGGCCCATATGGTAAGGGTTAGGGTTAGAGTTCAGGACACACTTATGTTCGGGTGCATGTTGGGGTTGGGTTTAGGGTTGGGTAAGATGTATTTTTAATATCACACTGAATGGTATAATCTTGATGGTAAAAATTTTTGGATGTTTTTCCATTCTCCATTATAGCCTATGAGATTCACTAGAATGAATGGGCCCATATGGTAAGGGTTAGGGTTAGGGTTAGAGTTCAGGACACACTTATGTTCGAGTGAATATTGGGGTTGGGTTTAGGGTTGGATAAGATGTATTTTTAATATCACACTGAATGGTATACTCTTGATGGGAAAATTTTTTGGATGTTTTTCCATTCTCCATTATAGCCTATGAGATTCATTAGAATGAATGGGCCCATATGGTAAGGGTTAGGGTTAGGGTTAGAGTTCAGGACACACATATGTTCGGTTTAAAATTGGGGTCTGGTTTAGGGTTGGGTAAGATGTATTTTTAATACCACACTGAATGGTATACTCTTGATGGGGAAAATTTTTGGATGTTTTTCCATTCTCCATTATAGCCTATGAGATTCATTAGAATAAATGGGCCCATATGGTAAGGGTTAGGGTTCGGGTTAGAGTTCTGGACGCACTTATGTTTGGGTGAATATTGGGGTTGGGTTTAGGGTTGGATAAGATGTATTTTTAATATCACACTGAATGGTATACTCTTGATGGGAAAATTTTTTGGATGTTGTTCCATTCTCCATTATAGCCTATGAGATTCATTAGAATGAATGGGCCCATATGGTAAGGGTTAGGGTTAGAGTTCAGGACACACTTATGTTCGGGTGCATATTGGGGTTGGGTTTAGGGTTGGGTAAGATGTATTTATAATATCACACTGAATGGTATACTTTTTATGGGAAAATTTTTTGGATGTTTTTCCATTCTCCATTATAGCCTATGAGATTCATTAGAATGAATGGGCCCATATGGTAAGGGTTAGGGTTAGGGTTAGAGTTCAGGACACACTTAAGTTCGGGAGAATATTGGGGTTTGGTTTAGGGTTGGGTAAGATGTATTTTTAATATCACACTGAATGGTATACTCTTGATGGGAAAATTTTTTGGATGTTTTTCCATTCTCCATTATAGCCTATGAGATTCATTAGAATGAATGGGCCCATATGGTAAGGGTTAGGGTTAGAGTTCAGGACACACTTATGTTCGGGTGCATGTTGGGGTTGGGTTTAGGGTTGGGTAAGATGTATTTTTAATATCACACTGAATGGTATAATCTTGATGGTAAAAATTTTTGGATGTTTTTCCATTCTCCATTATAGCCTATGAGATTCACTAGAATGAATGGGCCCATATGGTAAGGATTAGGGTTAGGGTTAGAGTTCAGGACACACTTAAGTTCGGGAGAATATTGGGGTTTGGTTTAGGGTTGGGTAAGATGTATTTTTAATATCACACTGAATGGTATACTCTTGATGGGAAATTTTTTTGGATGTTTTTCCATTCTCCATTATAGCCTATGAGATTCATTAGAATGAATGGGCCCATATGGTAAGGGTTAGGGTTAGAGTTCAGGACACACTTATGTTTCGGTGAATATTGGGGTTGGGTTTAGGGTGGGATAAGATGTATTTTTAATATCACACTGAATGGTACACTGTTGATGGGGAAAAATTTTGGATGTTTTTCCATTCTCCATTATAGCCTATGAGATTCATTAGAATGAATGGGCCCATATGGTAAGGGTTAGGGTTAGGGTTAGAGTTCAGGACACACTTATGTTTCGGTGAATATTGGGGTTGGGTTTAGGGTTGGATAAGATGAATTTTTAATATCACACTGAATGTTACACTGTTGATGGGATAAATTTTTGGATGTTTTTCCATTCTCCATTATAGCCTATGAGATTCATTAGAATGAATGGGCCCATATGGTAAGGGTTAGGGTTAGGGTTAGAGTTCAGGACACACATATGTTCGGTTTAAAATTGGGGTTGGGTTTAGGGTTGGATAACATGAATTTTTAATATCACACTGAATGGTACACTGTTGATGGGGAAAATTTTTGGATGTTTTTCCATTCTCCATTATAGCCTATGAGATTCATTAGAATGAATGGGCCCATATGGTAAGGGTTAGGGTTAGGGTTAGAAATCAGGACACACTTAAGAACATAAGAACATAACAGAAGCCATGTTAGATCAGACCAATGGCCCATCCAGTCCAACATTCTGTGTCACACAGCGGCCAAATATATATATATATATATATATATATATATATATATATATATATATATATATATATATATATATATATATATATATATATATATATATATATATATATATATATATACACACACACACACACACACACACTGTGGCTAATAGCCACTGATGGACCTCTGCTCCATATCTTTATCTAACCCCTTCTTGAAGGTGGCTATGCTTGTGGACGCCACCACCTCCTGTGGCAGTGAATTCCACATGTTAATCACCCTTTAGGTGAAGAAGTACTTCCTTTTATCCGTTTTAACCTGTCTGCTCAGCAATTTCATCGAATGCCCACGAGTTCTTGTATTGTGAGAAAGGGAGAAAAGTACTTCTTTCTCTACTTTCTCCATCCCATGCATTATCTTGTAAACTTCTATCATGTCACCCCTCAGTCGACGTTTCTCCAAGCTAAAGAGCCCTAAGCGTTTCAACCTTTCTTCATAGGGAAGGTGTTCCAGCCCTTTAATCATTTTAGTTGCCCTTTTCTGAACTTTCTCCAATGCTATAATTTCCTTTTTGAGGTGCGGCGACCAGAACTGCACACAGTACTCCAAATGAGACCGCACCATCGATTTATACAGAGGCATTATGATACTGGCTGATTTGTTTTCAATTCCCTTCCTAATAATTCCCAGCATGGCGTTGGCCTTTTTTATTGTAAACGCACACTGTCTTGACATTTTCAGTGAATTATCTACCATGACCCCAAGATCTCTCTCTTGGTCTGTCTCTGCCAGTTCACACCCCATCAACTTGTATTTGTAGCTGGGATTCTTGGCTCCAATGTGCATTACTTTGCACTTGGCCACATTGAACTTATGTTCGAGTGAATATTGGGGTTGGGTTTAGGGTTGGATAAGATGTATTTTTAATATCACACTGAATGGTATACTCTTGATGGGAAAATTTTTTGGATGTTGTTCCATTCTCCATTATAGCCTATGAGATTCATTAGAATGAATGGGCCCATATGGTAAGGGTTAGGGTTAGGGTTAGAGTTCAGGACACACTTATGTTCGGGTGCATATTGGGGTTGGGTTTAGGGTTGGGTAAGATGTATTTTTAATATCACACTGAATGGTATACTCTTGATGGGAAAATTTTTTGGATGTTTTTCCATTCTCCATTATAGCCTATGAGATTCATTAGAATGAATGGGCCCATATGGTAAGGGTTAGGGTTAGGGTTAGAGTTCAGGACACACTTATGTTCGAGTGAATATTGGGGTTGGGTTTAGGGTTGGATAAGATGTATTTTTAATATCACACTGAATGGTATACTCTTGATGGGAAAATTTTTTGGATGTTTTTCCATTCTCCATTATAGCCTATGAGATTCATTAGAATGAATGGGCCCATATGGTAAGGGTTAGGGTTAGGGTTAGAGTTCAGGACACACATATGTTCGGTTTAAAATTGGGGTCTGGTTTAGGGTTGGGTAAGATGTATTTTTAATACCACACTGAATGGTATACTCTTGATGGGGAAAATTTTTGGATGTTTTTCCATTCTCCATTATAGCCTATGAGATTCATTAGAATAAATGGGCCCATATGGTAAGGGTTAGGGTTAGGGTTAGAGTTCTGGACGCACTTATGTTTGGGTGAATATTGGGGTTGGGTTTAGGGTTGGATAAGATGTATTTTTAATATCACACTGAATGGTATACTCTTGATGGGAAAATTTTTTGGATGTTGTTCCATTCTCCATTATAGCCTATGAGATTCATTAGAATGAATGGGCCCATATGGTAAGGGTTAGGGTTAGAGTTCAGGACACACTTATGTTCGGGTGCATATTGGGGTTGGGTAAGATGTATTTTTAATATCACACTGAATGGTATACTTTTTATGGGAAAATTTTTTGGATGTTTTTCCATTCTCCATTATAGCCTATGAGATTCATTAGAATGAATGGGCCCATATGGTAAGGGTTAGGGTTAGAGTTCAGGACACACTTATGTTCGGGTGCATATTGGGGTTGGGTTTAGGGTTGGGTAAGATGTATTTTTAATATCACACTGAATGGTATACTTTTTATGGGAAAATTTTTTGGATGTTTTTCCATTCTCCATTATAGCCTATGAGATTCACTAGAATGAATGGGCCCATATGGTAAGGGTTAGGGTTAGGGTTAGAGTTCAGGACACACTTAAGTTCGGGAGAATATTGGGGTTTGGTTTAGGGTTGGGTAAGATGTATTTTTAATATCACACTGAATGGTATACTCTTGATGGGAAATTTTTTTGGATGTTTTTCCATTCTCCATTATAGCCTATGAGATTCATTAGAATGAATGGGCCCATATGGTAAGGGTTAGGGTTAGAGTTCAGGACACACTTATGTTTCGGTGAATATTGGGGTTGGGTTTAGGGTGGGATAAGATGTATTTTTAATATCACACTGAATGGTACACTGTTGATGGGGAAAAATTTTGGATGTTTTTCCATTCTCCATTATAGCCTATGAGATTCATTAGAATGAATGGGCCCATATGGTAAGGGTTAGGGTTAGGGTTAGAGTTCAGGACACACTTATGTTTCGGTGAATATTGGGGTTGGGTTTAGGGTTGGATAAGATGAATTTTTAATATCACACTGAATGTTACACTGTTGATGGGAAAAAATTTTGGATGTTTTTCCATTCTCCATTATAGCCTATGAGATTCATTAGAATGAATGGGCCCATATGGTAAGGGTTAGGGTTAGGGTTAGAGTTCAGGACACACATATGTTCGGTTTAAAATTGGGGTTGGGTTTAGGGTTGGATAACATGAATTTTTAATATCACACTGAATGGTACACTGCTGATGGGGAAAATTTTTGGATGTTTTTCCATTCTCCATTATAGCCTATGAGATTCATTAGAATGAATGGTCCCATATGGTAAGGGTTAGGGTTAGGGTTAGAGTTCAGGACACACATATGTTCGGTTTAAAATTGGGGTCTGGTTTAGGGTTGGGTAAGATGTATTTTTAATATCACACTGAATGGTATACTCTTGATGGGAAAAATTTTTGGATGTTTTTCCATTCTCCATTATAGCCTATGAGATTCATTAGAATGAATGGGCCCATATGGTAAGGGTTAGGGTTAGGGTTAGAGTTCTGGACGCACTTATGTTTGGGTGAATATTGGGGTTGGGTTTAGGGTGGGATAAGATGTATTTTTAATATCACACTGAATGGTACACTGTTGATGGGGAAAAATTTTGGATGTTTTTCCATTCTCCATTATAGCCTATGAGATTCATTAGAATGAATGGGCCCATATGGTAAGGGTTAGGGTTAGGGTTAGAGTTCAGGACACACTTATGTTTCGGTGAATATTGGGGTTGGGTTTAGGGTTGGATAAGATGAATTTTTAATATCACACTGAATGTTACACTGTTGATGGGAAAAATTTTTGGATGTTTTTCCATTCTCCATTATAGCCTATGAGATTCATTAGAATGAATGGGCCCATATGGTAAGGGTTAGGGTTAGGGTTAGAGTTCAGGACACACATATGTTCGGTTTAAAATTGGGGTTGGGTTTAGGGTTGGATAACATGAATTTTTAATATCACACTGAATGGTACACTGTTGATGGGGAAAATTTTTGGATGTTTTTCCATTCTCCATTATAGCCTATGAGATTCATTAGAATGAATGGTCCCATATGGTAAGGGTTAGGGTTAGGGTTAGAGTTCAGGACACACTTATGTTTCGGTGAATATTGGGGTTGGGTTTAGGGTTGGATAAGATGAATTTTTAATATCACACTGAATGTTACACTGTTGATGGGAAAAATTTTTGGATGTTTTTCCATTCTCCATTATAGCCTATGAGATTCATTAGAATGAATGGGCCCATATGGTAAGGGTTAGGGTTAGGGTTAGAGTTCAGGACACACATATGTTCGGTTTAAAATTGGGGTTGGGTTTAGGGTTGGATAACATGAATTTTTAATATCACACTGAATGGTACACTGCTGATGGGGAAAATTTTTGGATGTTTTTCCATTCTCCATTATAGCCTATGAGATTCATTAGAATGAATGGTCCCATATGGTAAGGGTTAGGGTTAGGGTTAGAGTTCAGGACACACATATGTTCGGTTTAAAATTGGGGTCTGGTTTAGGGTTGGGTAAGATGTATTTTTAATATCACACTGAATGGTATACTCTTGATGGGAAAAATTTTTGGATGTTTTTCCATTCTCCATTATAGCCTATGAGATTCATTAGAATGAATGGGCCCATATGGTAAGGGTTAGGGTTAGGGTTAGAGTTCTGGACGCACTTATGTTTGGGTGAATATTGGGGTTGGGTTTAGGGTGGGATAAGATGTATTTTTAATATCACACTGAATGGTACACTGTTGATGGGGAAAAATTTTGGATGTTTTTCCATTCTCCATTATAGCCTATGAGATTCATTAGAATGAATGGGCCCATATGGTAAGGGTTAGGGTTAGGGTTAGAGTTCAGGACACACTTATGTTTCGGTGAATATTGGGGTTGGGTTTAGGGTTGGATAAGATGAATTTTTAATATCACACTGAATGTTACACTGTTGATGGGAAAAATTTTTGGATGTTTTTCCATTCTCCATTATAGCCTATGAGATTCATTAGAATGAATGGGCCCATATGGTAAGGGTTAGGGTTAGGGTTAGAGTTCAGGACACACATATGTTCGGTTTAAAATTGGGGTTGGGTTTAGGGTTGGATAACATGAATTTTTAATATCACACTGAATGGTACACTGTTGATGGGGAAAATTTTTGGATGTTTTTCCATTCTCCATTATAGCCTATGAGATTCATTAGAATGAATGGTCCCATATGGTAAGGGTTAGGGTTAGGGTTAGAGTTCAGGACACACATATGTTCGGTTTAAAATTGGGGTCTGGTTTAGGGTTGGGTAAGATGTATTTTTAATATCAGACTGAATGGTATACTCTTGATGGGAAAAATTTTTGGATGTTTTTCCATTCTCCATTATAGCCTATGAGATTCATTAGAATGAATGGGCCCATATGGTAAGGGTTAGGGTTAGGGATAGAGTTCTGGACGCACTTATGTTTGGGTGAATATTGGGGTTGGGTTTAGGGTTGGGTAAGATGTATTTTTAATATCACACTGAATGGTATAATCTTGATGGTAAAATTTTTTGGATGTTTTTCCATTCTCCATTATAGCCTATGAGATTCATTAGAATGAATGGGCCCATATGGTAAGGGTTAGGGTTAGGGTTAGAGTTCAGGACACACTTATGTTTCGGTGAATATTGGGGTTGGGTTTAGGGTTGGATAAGATGTATTTTTAATATCACACTGAATGGTATACTCTTGATGGGAAAATTTTTTGGATGTTTTTCCATTCTCCATTATAGCCTATGAGATTCATTAGAATGAATGGGCCCATATGGTAAGGGTTAGGGTTAGGGTTAGAGTTCAGGACACACTTATGTTTCGGTGAATATTGGGGTTGGGTTTAGGGTTGGATAAGATGAATTTTTAATATCACACTGAATGTTACACTGTTGATGGGAAAAATTTTTGGATGTTTTTCCATTCTCCATTATAGCCTATGAGATTCATTAGAATGAATGGGCCCATATGGTAAGGGTTAGGGTTAGGGTTAGAGTTCTGGACGCACTTATGTTTGGGTGAATATTGGGATTGGGTTTAGGGTTGGGTAAGATGTATTTTTAATATCACACAGAATGGTATAATCTTGATGGTAAAATTTTTTGGATGTTTTTCCATTCTCCATTATAGCCTATGAGATTCATTAGAATGAATGGGCCCATATGGTAAGGGTTAGGGTTAGGGTTAGAGTTCAGGACACACTTATGTTTCGGTGAATATTGGGGTTGGGTTTAGGGTTGGATAAGATGTATTTTTAATATCACACTGAATGGTATACTCTTGATGGGAAAATTTTTTGGATGTTTTTCCATTCTCCATTATAGCCTATGAGATTCATTAGAATGAATGGGCCCATATGGTAAGGGTTAGGGTTAGGGTTAGAGTTCAGGACACACTTATGTTTCGGTGAATATTGGGGTTGGGTTTAGGGTTGGATAAGATGAATTTTTAATATCACACTGAATGTTACACTGTTGATGGGAAAAATTTTTGGATGTTTTTCCATTCTCCATTATAGCCTATGAGATTCATTAGAATGAATGGGCCCATATGGTAAGGGTTAGGGTTAGGGTTAGAGTTCAGGACACACATATGTTCGGTTTAAAATTGGGGTTGGGTTTCGGGATGGATAACATGAATTTTTAATATCACACTGAATGGTACACTGTTGATGGGGAAAATTTTTGGATGTTTTTCCATTCTCCATTATAGCCTATGAGATTCATTAGAATGAATGGGCCCATATGGTAAGGGTTAGGGTTAGGGTTAGAGTTCAGGACACACATATGTTCGGTTTAAAATTGGCGTCTGGTTTAGGGTTGGGTAAGATGTATTTTTAATATCACACTGAATGGTATACTCTTGATGGGAAAAATTTTTGGATGTTTTTCCATTCTCCATTATAGCCTATGAGATTCATTAGAATGAATGGGCCCATATGGTAAGGGTTAGGGTTAGGGTTAGAGTTCTGGACGCACTTATGTTTGGGTGAATATTGGGGTTGGGTTTAGGGTTGGGTAAGATGTATTTTTAATATCACACTGAATGGTATAATCTTGATGGTAAAATTTTTTGGATGTTTTTCCATTCTCCATTATAGCCTATGAGATTCATTAGAATGAATGGGCCCATATGGTAAGGGTTAGGGTTAGGGTTAGAGTTCAGGACACACTTATGTTTCGGTGAATATTGGGGTTGGGTTTAGGGTTGGATAAGATGTATTTTTAATATCACACTGAATGGTATACTCTTGATGGGAAAATTTTTTGGATGTTTTTCCATTCTCTATTATAGCCTATGAGATTCATTAGAATGAATGGGCCCATATGGTAAGGGTTAGGGTTAGGGTTAGAGTTCAGGACACACATATGTTCGGTTTAAAATTGGGGTTGGGTTTAGGGTTGGATAACATGAATTTTTAATATCACACTGAATGGTACACTGTTGATGGGGAAAATTTTTGGATGTTTTTCCATTCTCCATTATAGCCTATGAGATTCATTAGAATGAATGGGCCCATATGGTAAGGGTTAGGGTTAGGGTTAGAGTTCAGGACACACTTATGTTTCGGTGAATATTGGGGTTGGGTTTAGGGTTGGATAAGATGAGTTTTTAATATCACACTGAATGGTACACTGTTGATGGGGAAAATTTTTGGATGTTTTTCCATTCTCCATTATAGCCTATGAGATTCATTAGAATGAATGGGCCCATATGGTAAGGGTTAGGGTTAGAGTTCAGGACACACTTATGTTCGAGTGAATATTGGGGTTGGGTTTAGGGTTGGATAAGATGTATTTTTAATATCACACTGAATGGTATACTCTTGATGGGAAAATTTTTTGGATGTTGTTCCATTCTCCTTTATAGCCTATGAGATTCATTAGAATGAATGGGCCCATATCGTAAGGGTTAGGGTTAGGGTTAGAGTTCAGGACACACTTATGTTCGGGTGCATATTGGGGTTGGGTTTAGGGTTGGGTAAGATGTATTTTTAATATCACACTGAATGGTATACTCTTGATGGGAAATTTTTTTGGATGTTTTTCCATTCTCCATTATAGCCTGTGAGATTCATTAGAATGAATGGGCCCATATGGTAAGGGTTAGAGTTAGGGTTAGAGTTCAGGACACACTTATGTTAGAGTGAATATTGGGGTTGGGTTTAGGGTTGGATAAGATGTATTTTTAATATCACACTGAATGGTATACTCTTGATGGGAAAAATTTTTGGATGTTTTTCCATTCTCCATTATACCCTATGAGATTCATTAGAATGAATGGGCCCATATGGTAAGGGTTAGGGTTAGGGTTAGAGTTCAGGACACACATATGTTCGGTTTAAAATTGGGGTCTCGTTTAGGGTTGGGTAAGATGTATTTTTAATATCACACTGAATGGTATACTCTTGATGGGAAAAATTTTTGGATGTTTTTCCATTCTCTATTATACCCTATGAGATTCATTAGAATGAATGGGCCCATATGGTAAGGGTTAGAGTTAGAGTTCAGGACACACATATGTTCGGTTTAAAATTGGGGTCTGGTTTAGGGTTGGGTAAGATGTATTTTTAATACCACACTGAATGGTATACTCTTGATGGGGAAAATTTTTGGATGTTTTTCCATTCTCCATTATAGCCTATGAGATTCATTAGAATAAATGGGCCCATATGGTAAGGGTTAGGGTTAGGGTTAGAGTTCTGGACGCACTTATGTTCGGGAGAATATTGGGGTTTGGTTTAGGGTTGGGTAAGATGTATTTTTAATATCACACTGAATGGTATACTCTTGATGGGAAATTTTTTTGGATGTTTTTCCATTCTCCATTATAGCCTATGAGATTCATTAGAATGAATGGGCCCATATGGTAAGGGTTAGGGTTAGAGTTCAGGACACACTTATGTTAGAGTGAATATTGGGGTTGGGTTTAGGGTGGGATAAGATGTATTTTTAATATCACACTGAATGGTACACTGTTGATGGGGAAAAATTTTGGATGAACATCTTGCCAAAAGTCCTATACCTGTTCCAAACAATACCGATTATTCTATCTCAATCCTTCTTCGTCCAACTGAATAAGCTCATCACTGCATATATATGGCAAAATAAAAAGCCCAGAATAAAATTAAAAATACTGCAAGATAGCGTTTCCAGGGGAGGCTTCGCTTTGCCCGATTGGAATTTATATTATAAGGCATGCTGCCTGATATGGATAGTAGATTGGTTTACATTAGAAAATAAGAGATTATTGATATTAGAGGGCACCGGACTAAGTAGAGGCTGGCATCATTATTTGTGGTACTCTCCTCCCAACAGAGAGAATATATTTCATAGACACGAAATCAGGAAATCACTATACAAAGTTTGGATAGAGTATAAAAGTATGATTTATCCTAGGACACCTCTATGGCTATCCCCAGTAGAGGCCTCGTGTCATCCAAACTTATATGCCTGGGGTGCCAGTTTCAATTACAGAAGTTTATTAGATGTGGACTGTAATTTGATTTTGAATGAAAATGTCAAACTGGACTGGTGGCTTGAAAATCAAACTAAAGCGAAATATGGGCGAGATAAAGAAAAGGGCTTTATTAAAACAAATTTGGAATTTGATAGTATAATAGAGGGCAGACAAAAGCTTATCTCCAAATTATATAAATGGCTATTAGAAATCAAATTAATAGGAGAAGCCGTAAAGGAAAGTTGGATCAAATGGTTACGAGACTTTGGGTATAGTGTTGAGTTGGAATATTGGGAGAAAATTTGGACTCAAAACTTAAAGTTGACAAGATCGGCCCTCTTTAAAGAAAATATCTATAAGATGGCACATAGGTGGTATTTAACACCAGAAAGACTAAGTAAGATATATCCCAATTATTCTAATGCTTGCTGGAAATGTAAAAAGGTGAAGGGATCTCTATATCACATTTGGTGGAACTGTGAAATAGCCAAAAAGTATTGGGCTTTAGTAAACATTTGGACACAGAAAATATTAAAAATCAATATTTGCCATACACCTGAGTTGTACCTACTAAATGTATGTAAAGGGAATCTAACTAAATATGACAAAAAACTTCTACTACATATAATAACTACCGCCAGAATTCTTTACGCTAAGTACTGGAAAAATTCTCAAATACCAACCAGAAATGAATTTGTACAGAAAATATTAGAGGCTGCAGAAATGGATAATCTTACTGTTAGATTAAGAGGAGGCAACTTGCAAGAATCAAGAAAGACCTGGAATAAGTTATATCAATGGATAAATAAATTAGATAGTTAAGAAATAAGAATTGTGTTAGATATTACCTAGATGCTCCTTGGGGGTGGGGGTGGGGGGGCAGGGGAAGTAGTGGCGGGATAAGATTTTCGAATTGTGTGTAAATGGAATTATGAGATGTTCAATTCGAATGCTTTTCGAATTGTTTGTAAATGGAATTATGAAATGTTCAATAAAACCTACTTTTACTTTCAAAAAAAAAAAAGATGTATTTTTAATATCACACTGAATGGTACACTGTTGATGCGGAAAAATTTTGGATGTTTTTCCATTCTCCATTATAGCCTATGAGATTCATTAGAATGAATGGGCCCATATGGTAAGGGTTAGGGTTAGAGTTCAGGACACACTTATGTTTCGGTGAATATTGGGGTTGGGTTTAGGTTTGGATAAGTTGTATTTTTAATATCACACTGAATGGTACAGTGTTGATGGGGAAAAATTTTGGATGTTTTTCCATTCTCCATTATAGCCTATGAGATTCCTTAGAATGAATGGGCCCATATGGTAAGAGTTAGGGTTAGGGTTAGAGTTCAGGACACACTTATGTTCGGGTGCATATTGGGGTTGGGTTTAGGGTTGGGTAAGATGTATTTTTAATATCACACTGAATGGTATACTCTTGATGGGAAAATTTTTTGGATGTTTTTCCATTCTCCATTATAGCCTATGAGATTCATTAGAATGAATGGGCCCATATGGTAAGGGTTAGGGTTAGGGTTAGAGTTCAGGACACACTTATGTTTCGGTGAATATTGGGGTTGGGTTTAGGGTTGGATAAGATGTATTTTTAATATCACACTGAATGGTACAGTGTTGATGGGGAAAAATTTTGGATGTTTTTCCATTCTCCATTATAGCCTATGAGATTCATTAGAATGAATGGGCCCATATGGTAAGGGTTAGGGTTAGGGTTAGAGTTCAGGACACACTTATGGTTCGGTGAATATTGGGGTTGGGTTTAGGGCTGGATAAGATGTATTTTTAATATCACACTGAATGGTACAGTGTTGATGGGGAAAAATTTTGGATGTTTTTCCATTCTCCATTATAGCCTATGAGATTCATTAGAATGAATGGGCCCATATGGTAAGGGTTAGAGTTAGGGTTAGAGTTCAGGACACACTTATGTTTCGGTGAATATTGGGGTTGGGTTTAGGGTTGGATAAGATGTATTTTTAATATCACACTGAATGGTACAGTGTTGATGGGGAAAAATTTTGGATGTTTTTCCATTCTCCATTATAGCCTATGAGATTCATTAGAATGAATGGGCCTATATGGTAAGGGTTAGGGTTAGAGTTCAGGACACACTTATGGTTCGGTGAATATTGGGGTTGGGTTTAGGGTTGGATAAGATGTATTTTTAATATCACACTGAATGGTACAGGGTTGATGGGGAAAAATTTTGGATGTTTTTCCATTCTCCATTATAGCCTATGAGATTCATTAGAATGAATGGGCCCATATGGTAAGGGTTAGGGTTAGGGTTAGAGTTCAGGACACACATATGTTCGGTTTAAAATTGGGGTCTGGTTTAGGGTTGGATAAGATGTATTTTTAATATCACACTGAATGGTACACTGTTGATGGGGAAAAATTTTGGATGTTTTTCCATTCTCCATTATAGCCTATGAGATTCATTAGAATGAATGTGCCCATATTGGTAAGGGTTAGGGTTAGGGTTAGAGTTCAGGACACACTTATGTTTCGGTGAATATTGGGGTTGGGTTTAGGGTTGGATAAGATGTATTTTTAATATCACACTGAATGGTACAGTGTTGATGGGGAAAAATTTTGGATGTTTTTCCATTCTCCATTATAGCCTATGAGATTCATTAGAATGAATGGGCCCATATGGTAAGGGTTAGGGTTAGGGTTAGAGTTCAGGACACACTTATGTTTCGGTGAATATTGGGGTTGGGTTTAGGGTTGGATAAGATGTATTTTTAATATCACACTGAATGGTACAGTGTTGATGGGGAAAAATTTTGGATGTTTTTCCATTCTCCATTATAGCCTATGAGATTCATTAGAATGAATGGGCCCATATGGTAAGGGTTAGGGTTAGGGTTAGAGTTCAGGACACACTTAAGAACATAAGAACATAAGAGAAGCCATGTTAGATCAGACCAATGGCCCATCCAGTCCAACATTCTGTGTCACACAGCGGCCAAATATATATATATATATATATATATATATATATATATATATATATATATATATATATATATATATATATATATATACACACACACACACACTGTGGCTAATAGCCACTGATGGACCTCTGCTCCATATCTTTATCTAACCCCTTCTTGAAGGTGGCTATGCTTGTGGACGCCACCACCTCCTGTGGCAGTGAATTCCACATGTTAATCACCCTTTAGGTGAAGAAGTACTTCCTTTTATCCGTTTTAACCTGTCTGCTCAGCAATTTCATCGAATGCCCACGAGTTCTTGTATTGTGAGAAAGGGAGAAAAGTACTTCTTTCTCTACTTTCTCCATCCCATGCATTATCTTGTAAACTTCTATCATGTCACCCCTCAGTCGACGTTTCTCCAAGCTAAAGAGCCCTAAGCGTTTCAACCTTTCTTCATAGGGAAGGTGTTCCAGCCCTTTAATCATTTTAGTTGCCCTTTTCTGAACTTTCTCCAATGCTATAATTTCCTTTTTGAGGTGCGGCGACCAGAACTGCACACAGTACTCCAAATGAGACCGCACCATCGATTTATACAGAGGCATTATGATACTGGCTGATTTGTTTTCAATTCCCTTCCTAATAATTCCCAGCATGGCGTTGGCCTTTTTTATTGCAAACGCACACTGTCTTGACATTTTCAGTGAATTATCTACCATGACCCCAAGATCTCTCTCTTGGTCTGTCTCTGCCAGTTCACACCCCATCAACTTGTATTTGTAGCTGGGATTCTTGGCTCCAATGTGCATTACTTTGCACTTGGCCACATTGAACTTATGTTCGAGTGAATATTGGGGTTGGGTTTAGGGTTGGATAAGATGTATTTTTAATATCACACTGAATGGTATACTCTTGATGGGAAAAATTTTTGGATGTTGTTCCATTCTCCATTATAGCCTATGAGATTCATTAGAATGAATGGGCCCATATGGTAAGGGTTAGGGTTAGGGTTAGAGTTCAGGACACACTTATGTTCGGGTGCATATTGGGGTTGGGTTTAGGGTTGGGTAAGATGTATTTTTAATATCACACTGAATGGTATACTCTTGATGGGAAAATTTTTTGGATGTTTTTCCATTCTCCATTATAGCCTATGAGATTCATTAGAATGAATGGGCCCATATGGTAAGGGTTAGGGTTAGGGTTAGAGTTCAGGACACACTTATGTTCGAGTGAATATTGGGGTTGGATTTAGGGTTGGATAAGATGTATTTTTAATATCACACTGAATGGTATACTCCTGATGGGAAAATTTTTTGGATGTTTTTCCATTCTCCATTATAGCCTATGAGACTCATTAGAATGAATGGGCCCATATGGTAAGGGTTAGGGTTAGGGTTAGAGTTCAGGACACACTTATGTTTCGGTGAATATTGGGGTTGGGTTTAGGGTTGGATAAGATGTATTTTTAATATCACACTGAATGGTACAGTGTTGATGGGGAAAAATTTTGGATGTTTTTCCATTCTCCATTATAGCCTATGAGATTCATTAGAATAAATGGGCCCATATGGTAAGGGTTAGGGTTATGGTTAGAGTTCTGGACGCACTTATGTTTGGGTGAATATTGGGGTTGGGTTTAGGGTTGGATAAGATGTATTTTTAATATCACACTGAATGGTACAGTGTTGATGGGGAAAAATTTTGGATGTTTTTCCATTCTCCATTATAGCCTATGAGATTCATTAGAATGAATGGGCCCATATGGTAAGGGTTAGGGTTAGGGTTAGAGTTCAGGACACACTTATGTTTCGGTGAATATTGGGGTTGGGTTTAGGGTTGGATAAGATGAATTTTTAATATCACACTGAATGGTACACTGTTGATGGGGAAAATTTTTGGATGTTTTTCCATGCTCCATTATAGCCTATGAGATTCATTAGAATGAATGGGCCCATATGGTAAGGGTTAGGGTTAGAGTTCAGGACACATTTATGTTCGAGTGAATATTGGGGTTGGGTTTAGGGTTGGATAAGATGTATTTTTAATATCACACTGAATGGTATACTCTTGATGGGAAAATTTTTTGGATGTTGTTCCATTCTCCATTATAGCCTATGAGATTCATTAGAATGAATGGGCCCATATGGTAAGGGTTAGGTTTAGGGTTAGAGTTCAGGACACACTTATGTTCGGGTGCATATTGGGGTTGGGTATAGGGTTGGGTAAGATGTATTTTTAATATCACACTGAATGGTATACCCTTGATGGGAAAAATTTTTGGATGTTTTTCCATTCTCCATTATAGCCTATGAGATTCATTAGAATGAATGGGCCCATTTGGTAAGGGTTAGGGTTAGGGTTAGAGTTCAGGACACACTTATGTTTCGGTGAATATTGGGGTTGGGTTTAGGGTTGGATAAGATGAATTTTTAATATCACACTGAATGGTACACTGTTGATGGGGAAAATTTTTGGATGTTTTTCCATTCTCCATTATAGCCTATGAGATTCATTAGAATGAATGGGCCCATATGGTAAGTGTTAGGGTTAGAGTTCAGGACACACTTATGTTCGAGTGAATATTGGGGTTGGGTTTAGGTTTGGATAAGATGTATTTTTAATATCACACTGAATGGTATACTCTTGATGGGAAAATTTTTTGGATGTTGTTCCATTCTCCATTATAGCCTATGAGATTCATTAGAATGAATGGGCCCATATGGTAAGGGTTAGGTTTAGGGTTAGAGTTCAGGACACACTTATGTTCGGGTGCATATTGGGGTTGGGTTTAGGGTTGGGTAAGATGTATTTTTAATATCACACTGAATGGTATACCCTTGATGGGAAAATTTTTTGGATGTTTTTCCATTCTCCATTATAGCCTATGAGATTCATTAGAATGAATGGGCCCATTTGGTAAGGGTTAGGGTTAGGGTTAGAGTTCAGGACACACTTATGTTTCGGTGAATATTGGGGTTGGGTTTAGGGTTGGATAAGATGTATTTTTAATATCACACTGAATGGTACAGTGTTGATGGGGAAAAATTTTGGATGTTTTTCCATTCTCCATTATAGCCTATGAGATTCATTAGAATAAATGGGCCCATATGGTAAGGGTTAGGGTTAGGGTTAGAGTTCTGGACGCACTTATGTTTGGGTGAATATTGGGGTTGGGTTTAGGGTTGGATAAGATGTATTTTTAATATCACACTGAATGGTACAGTGTTGATGGGGAAAAATTTTGGATGTTTTTCCATTCTCCATTATAGCCTATGAGATTCATTAGAATGAATGGGCCCATATGGTAAGGGTTAGGGTTAGGGTTAGAGTTCAGGACACACTTATGTTCGAGTGAATATTGGGGTTGGGTTTAGGGTTGGATAAGATGTATTTTTAATATCACACTGAATGGTATACTCCTGATGGGAAAATTTTTTGGATGTTTTTCCATTCTCCATTATAGCCTATGAGACTCATTAGAATGAATGGGCCCATATGGTAAGGGTTAGGGTTAGGGTTAGAGTTCAGGACACACTTATGTTTCGGTGAATATTGGGGTTGGGTTTAGGGTTGGATAAGATGTATTTTTAATATCACACTGAATGGTACAGTGTTGATGGGGAAAAATTTTGGATGTTTTTCCATTCTCCATTATAGCCTATGAGATTCATTAGAATAAATGGGCCCATATGGTAAGGGTTAGGGTTATGGTTAGAGTTCTGGACGCACTTATGTTTGGGTGAATATTGGGGTTGGGTTTAGGGTTGGATAAGATGTATTTTTAATATCACACTGAATGGTACAGTGTTGATGGGGAAAAATTTTGGATGTTTTTCCATTCTCCATTATAGCCTATGAGATTCATTAGAATGAATGGGCCCATATGGTAAGGGTTAGGGTTAGGGTTAGAGTTCAGGACACACTTATGTTTCGGTGAATATTGGGGTTGGGTTTAGGGTTGGATAAGATGAATTTTTAATATCACACTGAATGGTACACTGTTGATGGGGAAAATTTTTGGATGTTTTTCCATGCTCCATTATAGCCTATGAGATTCATTAGAATGAATGGGCCCATATGGTAAGGGTTAGGGTTAGAGTTCAGGACACATTTATGTTCGAGTGAATATTGGGGTTGGGTTTAGGGTTGGATAAGATGTATTTTTAATATCACACTGAATGGTATACTCTTGATGGGAAAATTTTTTGGATGTTGTTCCATTCTCCATTATAGCCTATGAGATTCATTAGAATGAATGGGCCCATATGGTAAGGGTTAGGTTTAGGGTTAGAGTTCAGGACACACTTATGTTCGGGTGCATATTGGGGTTGGGTTTAGGGTTGGGTAAGATGTATTTTTAATATCACACTGAATGGTATACCCTTGATGGGAAAAATTTTTGGATGTTTTTCCATTCTCCATTATAGCCTATGAGATTCATTAGAATGAATGGGCCCATTTGGTAAGGGTTAGGGTTAGGGTTAGAGTTCAGGACACACTTATGTTTCGGTGAATATTGGGGTTGGGTTTAGGGTTGGATAAGATGAATTTTTAATATCACACTGAATGGTACACTGTTGATGGGGAAAATTTTTGGATGTTTTTCCATTCTCCATTATAGCCTATGAGATTCATTAGAATGAATGGGCCCATATGGTAAGTGTTAGGGTTAGAGTTCAGGACACACTTATGTTCGAGTGAATATTGGGGTTGGGTTTAGGGTTGGGTAAGATGTATTTTTAATATCACACTGAATGGTATACCCTTGATGGGAAAATTTTTTGGATGTTTTTCCATTCTCCATTATAGCCTATGAGATTCATTAGAATGAATGGGCCCATTTGGTAAGGGTTAGGGTTAGGGTTAGAGTTCAGGACACACTTATGTTTCGGTGAATATTGGGGTTGGGTTTAGGGTTGGATAAGATGTATTTTTAATATCACACTGAATGGTACAGTGTTGATGGGGAAAAATTTTGGATGTTTTTCCATTCTCCATTATAGCCTATGAGATTCATTAGAATAAATGGGCCCATATGGTAAGGGTTAGGGTTAGGGTTAGAGTTCTGGACGCACTTATGTTTGGGTGAATATTGGGGTTGGGTTTAGGGTTGGATAAGATGTATTTTTAATATCACACTGAATGGTACAGTGTTGATGGGGAAAAATTTTGGATGTTTTTCCATTCTCCATTATAGCCTATGAGATTCATTAGAATGAATGGGCCCATATGGTAAGGGTTAGGGTTAGGGTTAGAGTTCAGGACACACTTATGTTTCGGTGAATATTGGGGTTGGGTTTAGGGTTGGATAAGATGAATTTTTAATATCACACTTTAATATCACACTCAATGGTACACTGTTGATGGGGAAAATTTTTGGATGTTTTTCCATTCTCCATTATAGCCTATGAGATTCATTAGAATGAATGGGCCCATATGGTAAGGGTTAGGGTTAGAGTTCAGGACACATTTATGTTCGAGTGAATATTGGGGTTGGGTTTAGGGTTGGATAAGATGTATTTTTAATATCACACTGAATGGTATACTCTTGATGGGAAAATTTTTTGGATGTTGTTCCATTCTCCATTATAGCCTATGAGATTCATTAGAATGAATGGGCCCATATGGTAAGGGTTAGGTTTAGGGTTAGAGTTCAGGACACACTTATGTTCGGGTGCATATTGGGGTTGGGTTTAGGGTTGGGTAAGATGTATTTTTAATATCACACTGAATGGTATACCCTTGATGGGAAAAATTTTTGGATGTTTTTCCATTCTCCATTATAGCCTATGAGATTCATTAGAATGAATGGGCCCATATGGTAAGGGTTAGGGTTAGGGTTAGAGTTCAGGACACACTTATGTTTCGGTGAATATTGGGGTTGGGTTTAGGGTTGGATAAGATGAATTTTTAATATCACACTGAATGGTACACTGTTGATGGGGAAAATTTTTGGATGTTTTTCCATTCTCCATTATAGCCTATGAGATTCATTAGAATGAATGGGCCCATATGGTAAGGGTTAGGGTTAGAGTTCAGGACACACTTATGTTCGAGTGAATATTGGGGTTGGGTTTAGGGTTGGATAAGATGTATTTTTAATATCACACTGAATGGTATACTCTTGATGGGAAAATTTTTTGGATGTTGTTCCATTCTCCATTATAGCCTATGAGATTCATTAGAATGAATGGGCCCATATGGTAAGGGTTAGGTTTAGGGTTAGAGTTCAGGACACACTTATGTTCGGGTGCATATTGGGGTTGGGTTTAGGGTTGGGTAAGATGTATTTTTAATATCACACTGAATGGTATACCCTTGATGGGAAAATTTTTTGGATGTTTTTCCATTCTCCATTATAGCCTATGAGATTCATTAGAATGAATGGGCCCATTTGGTAAGGGTTAGGGTTAGGGTTAGAGTTCAGGACACACTTATGTTTCGGTGAATATTGGGGTTGGGTTTAGGGTTGGATAAGATGTATTTTTAATATCACACTGAATGGTACAGTGTTGATGGGGAAAAATTTTGGATGTTTTTCCATTCTCCATTATAGCCTATGAGATTCATTAGAATGAATGGGCCCATTTGGTAAGGGTTAGGGTTAGGGTTAGAGTTCAGGACACACTTATGTTTCGGTGAATATTGGGGTTGGGTTTAGGGTTGGATAAGATGAATTTTTAATATCACACTGAATGGTACACTGTTGATGGGGAAAATTTTTGGATGTTTTTCCATTCTCCATTATAGCCTATGAGATTCATTAGAATGAATGGGCCCATATGGTAAGTGTTAGGGTTAGAGTTCAGGACACACTTATGTTCGAGTGAATATTGGGGTTGGGTTTAGGGTTGGGTAAGATGTATTTTTAATATCACACTGAATGGTATACCCTTGATGGGAAAATTTTTTGGATGTTTTTCCATTCTCCATTATAGCCTATGAGATTCATTAGAATGAATGGGCCCATTTGGTAAGGGTTAGGGTTAGGGTTAGAGTTCAGGACACACTTATGTTTCGGTGAATATTGGGGTTGGGTTTAGGGTTGGATAAGATGTATTTTTAATATCACACTGAATGGTACAGTGTTGATGGGGAAAAATTTTGGATGTTTTTCCATTCTCCATTATAGCCTATGAGATTCATTAGAATAAATGGGCCCATATGGTAAGGGTTAGGGTTAGGTTTAGAGTTCTGGACGCACTTATGTTTGGGTGAATATTGGGGTTGGGTTTAGGGTTGGATAAGATGTATTTTTAATATCACACTGAATGGTACAGTGTTGATGGGGAAAAATTTTGGATGTTTTTCCATTCTCCATTATAGCCTATGAGATTCATTAGAATGAATGGGCCCATATGGTAAGGGTTAGGGTTAGGGTTAGAGTTCAGGACACACTTATGTTTCGGTGAATATTGGGGTTGGGTTTAGGGTTGGATAAGATGAATTTTTAATATCACACTGAATGGTACACTGTTGATGGGGAAAATTTTTGGATGTTTTTCCATTCTCCATTATAGCCTATGAGATTCATTAGAATGAATGGGCCCATATGGTAAGGGTTAGGGTTAGAGTTCAGGACACATTTATGTTCGAGTGAATATTGGGGTTGGGTTTAGGGTTGGATAAGATGAATTTTTAATATCACACTGAATGGTATACTCTTGATGGGAAAATTTTTTGGATGTTGTTCCATTCTCCATTATAGCCTATGAGATTCATTAGAATGAATGGGCCCATATGGTAAGGGTTAGGTTTAGGGTTAGAGTTCAGGACACACTTATGTTCGGGTGCATATTGGGGTTGGGTTTAGGGTTGGGTAAGATGTATTTTTAATATCACACTGAATGGTATACCCTTGATGGGAAAATTTTTTGGATGTTTTTCCATTCTCCATTATAGCCTATGAGATTCATTAGAATGAATGGGCCCATATGGTAAGGGTTAGGGTTAGGGTTAGAGTTCAGGACACACTTATGTTTCGGTGAATATTGGGGTTGGGTTTAGGGTTGGATAAGATGAATTTTTAATATCACACTGAATGGTACACTGTTGATGGGGAAAATTTTTGGATGTTTTTCCATTCTCCATTATAGCCTATGAGATTCATTAGAATGAATGGGCCCATATGGTAAGGGTTAGGGTTAGAGTTCAGGACACACTTATGTTCGAGTGAATATTGGGGTTGGGTTTAGGGTTGGATAAGATGTATTTTTAATATCACACTGAATGGTATACTCTTGATGGGAAAATTTTTTGGATGTTGTTCCATTCTCCATTATAGCCTATGAGATTCATTAGAATGAATGGGCCCATATGGTAAGGGTTAGGTTTAGGGTTAGAGTTCAGGACACACTTATGTTCGGGTGCATATTGGGGTTGGGTTTAGGGTTGGGTAAGATGTATTTTTAATATCACACTGAATGGTATACCCTTGATGGGAAAATTTTTTGGATGTTTTTCCATTCTCCATTATAGCCTATGAGATTCATTAGAATGAATGGGCCCATTTGGTAAGGGTTAGGGTTAGGGTTAGAGTTCAGGACACACTTATGTTTCGGTGAATATTGGGGTTGGGTTTAGGGTTGGATAAGATGTATTTTTAATATCACACTGAATGGTACAGTGTTGATGGGGAAAAATTTTGGATGTTTTTCCATTCTCCATTATAGCCTATGAGATTCATTAGAATAAATGGGCCCATATGGTAAGAGTTAGGGTTAGGGTTAGAGTTCTGGACGCACTTATGTTTGGGTGAATATTGGGGTTGGGTTTAGGGTTGGATAAGATGTATTTTTAATATCACACTGAATGGTACAGTGTTGATGGGGAAAAATTTTGGATGTTTTTCCATTCTCCATTATAGCCTATGAGATTCATTAGAATGAATGGGCCCATATGGTAAGGGTTAGGGTTAGGGTTAGAGTTCAGGACACACTTATGTTTCGGTGAATATTGGGGTTGGGTTTAGGGTTGGATAAGATGAATTTTTAATATCACACTGAATGGTACACTGTTGATGGGGAAAATTTTTGGATGTTTTTCCATTCTCCATTATAGCCTATGAGATTCATTAGAATGAATGGGCCCATATGGTAAGGGTTAGGGTTAGAGTTCAGGACACATTTATGTTCGAGTGAATATTGGGGTTGGGTTTAGGGTTGGATAAGATGTATTTTTAATATCACACTGAATGGTATACTCTTGATGGGAAAATTTTTTGGATGTTGTTCCATTCTCCATTATAGCCTATGAGATTCATTAGAATGAATGGGCCCATATGGTAAGGGTTAGGTTTAGGGTTAGAGTTCAGGACACACTTATGTTCGGGTGCATATTGGGGTTGGGTTTAGGGTTGGGTAAGATGTATTTTTAATATCACACTGAATGGTATACCCTTGATGGGAAAATTTTTTGGATGTTTTTCCATTCTCCATTATAGCCTATGAGATTCATTAGAATGAATTGGCCCATATGGTAAGGGTTAGGGTTAGGGTTAGAGTTCAGGACACACTTATGTTTCGGTGAATATTGGGGTTGGGTTTAGGGTTGGATAAGATGAATTTTTAATATCACACTGAATGGTACACTGTTGAAGGGGAAAATTTTTGGATGTTTTTCCATTCTCCATTATAGCCTATGAGATTCATTAGAATGAATGGGCCCATATGGTAAGGGTTAGGGTTAGAGTTCAGGACACACTTATGTTCGAGTGAATATTGGGGTTGGGTTTAGGGTTGGATAAGATGTATTTTTAATATCACACTGAATGGTATACTCTTGATGGGAAAATTTTTTGGATGTTGTTCCATTCTCCATTATAGCCTATGAGATTCATTAGAATGAATGGGCCCATATGGTAAGGGTTAGGTTTAGGGTTAGAGTTCAGGACACACTTATGTTCGGGTGCATATTGGGGTTGGGTTTAGGGTTGGGTAAGATGTATTTTTAATATCACACTGAATGGTATACCCTTGATGGGAAAATTTTTTGGATGCTTTTCCATTCTCCATTATAGCCTATGAGATTCATTAGAATGAATGGGCCCATTTGGTAAGGGTTAGGTTTAGGGTTAGAGTTCAGGACACACTTATGTTTCGGTGAATATTGGGGTTGGGTTTAGGGTTGGATAAGATGTATTTTTAATATCACACTGAATGGTACAGTGTTGATGGGGAAAAATTTTGGATGTTTTTCCATTCTCCATTATAGCCTATGAGATTCATTAGAATAAATGGGCCCATATGGTAAGGGTTAGGGTTAGGGTTAGAGTTCTGGACGCACTTATGCTTGGGTGAATATTGGGGTTGGGTTTAGGGTTGGATAAGATGTATTTTTAATATCACACTGAATGGTACAGTGTTGATGGGGAAAAATTTTGGATGTTTTTCCATTCTCCATTATAGCCTATGAGATTCATTAGAATGAATGGGCCCATATGGTAAGGGTTAGGGTTAGGGTTAGAGTTCAGGACACACTTATGTTTCGGTGAATATTGGGGTTGGGTTTAGGGTTGGATAAGATGAATTTTTAATATCACACTGAATGGTACACTGTTGATGGGGAAAATTTTTGGATGTTTTTCCATTCTCCATTATAGCCTATGAGATTCATTAGAATGAATGGGCCCATATGGTAAGGGTTAGGGTTAGAGTTCAGGACACATTTATGTTCGAGTGAATATTGGGGTTGGGTTTAGGGTTGGATAAGATGTATTTTTAATATCACACTGAATGGTATACTCTTGATGGGAAAATTTTTTGGATGTTGTTCCATTCTCCATTATAGCCTATGAGATTCATTAGAATGAATGGGCCCATATGGTAAGGGTTAGGTTTAGGGTTAGAGTTCAGGACACACTTATGTTCGGGTGCATATTGGGGTTGGGTTTAGGGTTGGGTAAGATGTATTTTTAATATCACACTGAATGGTATACCCTTGATGGGAAAATTTTTTGGATGTTTTTCCATTCTCCATTATAGCCTATGAGATTCATTAGAATGAATGGGCCCATATGGTAAGGGTTAGGGTTAGGGTTAGAGTTCAGGACACACTTATGTTTCGGTGAATATTGGGGTTGGGTTTAGGGTTGGATAAGATGAATTTTTAATATCACACTGAATGGTACACTGTTGATGGGGAAAATTTTTGGATGTTTTTCCATTCTCCATTATAGCCTATGAGATTCATTAGAATGAATGGGCCCATATGGTAAGGGTTAGGGTTAGAGTTCAGGACACACTTATGTTCGAGTGAATATTGGGGTTGGGTTTAGGGTTGGATAAGATGTATTTTTAATATCACACTGAATGGTATACTCTTGATGGGAAAATTTTTTGGATGTTGTTCCATTCTCCATTATAGCCTATGAGATTCATTAGAATGAATGGGCCCATATGGTAAGGGTTAGGTTTAGGGTTAGAGTTCAGGACACACTTATGTTCGGGTGCATATTGGGGTTGGGTTTAGGGTTGGGTAAGATGTATTTTTAATATCACACTGAATGGTATACCCTTGATGGGAAAATTTTTTGGATGTTTTTCCATTCTCCATTATAGCCTATGAGATTCATTAGAATGAATGGGCCCATTTGGTAAGGGTTAGGGTTAGGGTTAGAGTTCAGGACACACATATGTTCGGTTTAAAATTGGGGTCTGGTTTAGGGTTGGATAAGATGTATTTTTAATATCACACTGAATGGTACAGTGTTGATGGGGAAAAATTTTGGATGTTTTTCCATTCTCCATTATAGCCTATGAGATTCATTAGAATGAATGGGCCCATATGGTAAGGGTTAGGGTTAGGGTTAGAGTTCAGGACACACTTATGTTTCGGTGAATATTGGGGTTGGGTTTAGGGTTGGATAAGATGTATTTTTAATATCACACTGAATGATACAGTGTTGATGGGGAAAAATTTTGGATGTTTTTCCATTCTCCATTATAGCCTATGAGATTCATTAGAATGAATGGGCCCATATGGTAAGGGTTAGGGTTAGGGTTAGAGTTCAGGACACACTTAAGAACATAAGAACATAAGAGAAGCCATGTTAGATCAGACCAATGGCCCATCCAGTCCAACATTCTGTGTCACACAGCGGCCAAATATATATATATATATATATATATATATATATATATATATATATATATATATATATATATATATATATACACACACACACACACACACACTGTGGCTAATAGCCACTGATGGACCTCTGCTCCATATCTTTATCTAACCCCTTCTTGAAGGTGGCTATGCTTGTGGACGCCACCACCTCCTGTGGCAGTGAATTCCACATGTTAATCACCCTTTAGGTGAAGAAGTACTTCCTTTTATCCGTTTTAACCTGTCTGCTCAGCAATTTCATCGAATGCCCACGAGTTCTTGTATTGTGAGAAAGGGAGAAAAGTACTTCTTTCTCTACTTTCTCCATCCCATGCATTATCTTGTAAACTTCTATCATGTCACCCCTCAGTCGACGTTTCTCCAAGCTAAAGAGCCCTAAGCGTTTCAACCTTTCTTCATAGGGAAGGTGTTCCAGCCCTTTAATCATTTTAGTTGCCCTTTTCTGAACTTTCTCCAATGCTATAATATCCTTTTTGAGGTGCGGCGACCAGAACTGCACACAGTACTCCAAATGAGACCGCACCATCGATTTATACAGAGGCATTATGATACTGGCTGATTTGTTTTCAATTCCCTTCCTAATAATTCCCAGCATGGCGTTGGCCTTTTTTATTGCAAACGCACACTGTCTTGACATTTTCAGTGAATTATCTACAATGACCCCAAGATCTCTCTCTTGGTCTGTCTCTGCCAGTTCACACCCCATCAACTTGTATTTGTAGCTGGGATTCTTGGCTCCAATGTGCATTACTTTGCACTTGGCCACATTGAACTTATGTTCGAGTGAATATTGGGGTTGGGTTTAGGGTTGGATAAGATGTATTTTTAATATCACACTGAATGGTATACTCTTGATGGGAAAAATTTTTGGATGTTGTTCCATTCTCCATTATAGCCTATGAGATTCATTAGAATGAATGGGCCCATATGGTAAGGGTTAGGGTTAGAGTTCAGGACACACTTATGTTCGGGTGCATATTGGGGTTGGGTTTAGGGTTGGGTAAGATGTATTTTTAATATCACACTGAATGGTATACTCTTGATGGGAAAATTTTTTGGATGTTTTTCCATTCTCCATTATAGCCTATGAGATTCATTAGAATGAATGGGCCCATATGGTAAGGGTTAGGGTTAGGGTTAGAGTTCAGGACACACTTATGTTCGAGTGAATATTGGGGTTGGGTTTAGGGTTGGATAAGATGTATTTTTAATATCACACTGAATGGTATACTCTTGATGGGAAAATTTTTGGATGTTTTTCCATTCTCCATTATAGCCTATGAGATTCATTAGAATGAATGGGCCCATATGGTAAGGGTTAGGGTTAGGGTTAGAGTTCAGGACACACTTAAGTTCGGGAGAATATTGGGGTTTGGTTTAGGGTTGGGTAAGATGTATTTTTAATATCACACTGAATGGTATACTCTTGATGGGAAAATTTTTTGGATGTTTTTCCATTCTCCATTATAGCCTATGAGATTCATTAGAATGAATGGGCCCATATGGTAAGGGTTAGGGTTAGGGTTAGAGTTCAGGACACACTTAAGTTCGGGAGAATATTGGAGTTTGGTTTAGGGTTGGGTAAGATGTATTTTTAATGTCACACTGAATGGTATACTCTTGATGGGAAATTTTTTTGGATGTTTTTCCATTCTCCATTATAGCCTATGAGATTCATTAGAATGAATGGGCCCATATGGTAAGGGTTAGGGTTAGGGTTAGAGTTCAGGAAACACATATGTTCGGTTTAAAATTGGGGTTGGGTTTAGGGTTGGATAACATGAATTTTTAATATCACACTGAATGGTACACTGTTGATGGGGAAAATTTTTGGATGTTTTTCCATTCTCCATTATAGCCTATGAGATTCATTAGAATGAATGGTCCCATATGGTAAGGGTTAGGGTTAGAGTTCAGGACACACATATGTTCGGTTCAAAATTGGGGTCTGGTTTAGGGTTGGGTAAGATGTATTTTTAGTATCACACTGAATGGTATACTCTTGATGGGAAAAAATTTTGGATGTTTTTCCATTCTCCATTATAGCCTATGAGATTCATTAGAATGAATGGGCCCATATGGTAAGGGTTAGGGTTAGGGTTAGAGTTCTGGACGCACTTATGTTTGGGTGAATATTGGGGTTGGGGGTAGGGTTGGGTAAGATGTATTTTTAATATCACACTGAATGGTATAATCTTGATGGTAAAAATTTTTGGATGTTTTTCCATTCTCCATTATAGCCTATGAGATTCATTAGAATGAATGGGCCCATATGGTAAGGGTTAGGGTTAGGGTTAGAGTTCAGGACACACTTATGTTTCGGTGAATATTGGGGTTGGGTTTAGGGTTGGATAAGATGTATTTTTAATATCACACAGAATGGTATACTCTTGATGGGAAAATTTTTTGGATGTTTTTCCATTCTCCATTATAGCCTATGAGATTCATTAGAATGAATGGGCCCATATGGTAAGGGTTAGGGTTAGGGTTAGAGTTCAGGACACACATATGTTCGGTTTAAAATTGGGGTTGGGTTTAGGGTTGGATAACATGAATTTTTAATATCACACTGAATGGTACACTGTTGATGGGGAAAATTTTTGGATGTTTTTCCATTCTCCATTATAGCCTATGAGATTCATTAGAATGAATGGGCCCATATGGTAAGGGTTAGGGTTAGGGTTAGAGTTCAGGACACACATATGTTCGGTTTAAAATTGGGGTCTGGTTTAGGGTTGGATAAGATGTATTTTTAATATCACACTGAATGGTACACTGTTGATGGGGAAAAATTTTGGATGTTTTTCCATTCTCCATTATAGCCTATGAGATTCATTAGAATGAATGGGCCCATATGGTAAGGGTTAGGGTTAGAGTTCAGGACACACTTATGTTTCGGTGAATATTGGGGTTGGGTTTAGGGTTGGATAAGATGAATTTTTAATATCACTTGCCGTAATCAAACAATCGATCAATCGAGACCCTATTCCCCAGCCCACCCAACAAAAGCACCCGCCCACCCCCCCAAACTGTTTGTTAAAATAATACAAATCTGACACCACACTGAATACAACTCAACATCAATATAACCAATATACAGTGCATTAGTGAATGAGTACTTTGTAGGTCAGACTAAACAATAATACATGCACTAATAATAACTTCTCCAGAGTAGCTGCAGTGATCCATTACGTGCCAGTATCTTAATGCAGTCAAAGTTTATTAGGCAAGGAGGTGTAGGGGAAAAAAAAAAGAAAAAAAAACTCTCTCCAAAAGGGGGGGGGGTCTGGGTAATGAGTCAAGGCGGCACGGGGGTCTCCCAGAAAAGCAGGCATTTATCTATGAGTAATAAGTTGGAGGGCAAACAAACCCAGCCTTCTCGAAAAAATAGATTGCATTGGGATGGAACAGTCTAAGAGAAGAAAACCAAATCCTCAGAAACCCCCTTGCAACCAAAAAAAGAAAAAAAAATGTTGAGCAAAAAGTAATAGATTAAAGCGATAATCCAGTGTGTTCTCCTTCTTCCTCCCTTTCCTTTCTTTTGCAGCAGCGCACATCTAAGGCCCAAACGTGATTAAGTCTCCATGGACCTTGCATTCCCTCCCTGTGGCCTTGATAAGTTCACAGCAGTTGGTAGTTATAAAGTTCTCAGGAATTCTTCCGCACTCTGAGGGGAGTAGAATGCTTTGCGCTTCCCTTGCTGGATCACCACCAAGGTTGCAGGGAACAAGACGAAGGCTTCTAAGTTCAGCTGCTTAGCTAGGTCTTTTGCAGTTTTGTATGCCCTTCTCCTCTGAATTAAAGATAGAGGGTAATCAGGATATAAGGAGAGACGTGCTGTACTCCCTTGCCAAGTTATTCCGCCCCTCATTGAAATGTCCCGAAACTGTTTCAAAACAAAGTCTCGAGTAGTAACACGGGCAAAGGAAATCAAAAGAGTAATTCTAGTTAACCCCTGCTGTCCTGGTCTGGCCATACGAAGAACCTCAGCAATGTCTAGAGCAAAATCCTCAGGGAGTTGGAGTGTCTGCCGAAAGAGGCCAGCCACAAAGGAAATCAGCTCAGAGGGGGATTGAGCCGGCAAGTCTGTCAAGCCCACCAGCCTTAAATTACGACGACGCGTTTCAGCCTCTAAGGTGTCTAATTTCTCTCTCAATGCCTGGACCTCTCTCACTGTCTCTTTAAGAACAGCATCTTGCTGAGCCACTGATTGTTCAACTGCAACAATTTTGCCTTCACAAAGCTGAATTTTATTTAAAGCTTCATTTGTAGCCTTTTGCATCTGATCTAACTGCAAGGTCAATTGCTGTAACTGTTGAGACAGTTGAGTTGGGAGAGACTCTAAAACTTGCAGCTTGTCCATACGAGTCGACAGCTGATGCAAATTGCCCGCGAGGGCGTCAATCTTTCCCTCTAGTTTCTCCATGGGGGGTCTTCCTGACGACCCCTCTGCCGACGCAGACTCGTCCCCACTCAAGGAATCTCTCTCCTCTGCCCCCCTTCTCCCCCGCGTATCTTTCTTTCTTTTCTGCTGAGGTTTGGGAGACATAAATCTTCAGTTAAGCAATTAAGGAGGGGGAGGGAAGCCAGATAGAAACCTTCCACCTTCTTTGACTCTACGTGGGAGCAGCAAAGACTGGCAGGATAAAGCAGGACCTCGCAGGCTTCCCCGAAGGCAGCTGCACTGTTCCACTGATGAGAAAAAAAAAAAAATAACATAAAATAATAAAAAAAAAAGCACTCTTATCTGCTCATATAGCCAGAAGTTGCAACTGTCGCTCGGAGCTCGAGTTACACGCGTCTGCTCATAGCATCCCTCGTGACCGGAAGCCGAATTATGGGTGAGACATATGCGATATAGTGGCTTGGGACATGGCCATAATTTATGTGTATAGCTATACAGACTCCAGAGTGTTTTACTTCATTTACTTATTTATTTATTTCCCCCCCCTGTGTTTGGAGTTAGCATTTAATGTAGCAATGTAGTAAGTGCAGGCTTATGCCGCTCGGGCTCTGCTAAGTACTCTGTGACCAATTGGAAGCCAGGAAGTTTGGGTGGGGGTCATATGCTCCTTGGGGTTTGGAGCGTATTTTGTGGTGGGTCTCACTGTAGGGTGTAACATGCCTATTCTTATTTACTATTTGATGCCTGGCTGTCAACCCCCGGCCGGGTCCCCCCGGATCAAGGTGCAGGATGCCATTTAAGGTTTTGACATTTAACGCCCGTGGCCTTCGTGACCCCAAAAAAAGAGCCATGATCCTCGGCGCACGTGAGATACGAGCCGCTGATATTGTCATGCTGCAAGAGACCCACATCCTCGAAGATGAAGCCGGTCGGCTGGCAAAGTACCGTGGTGACCAGGTGTTTTTGGCAGGCTTTGAACGAAATGCTCGTGGCGTCGCCATAATTATTCAGGCTAAGTTGAGGTGGGCAAAGATCTCGGAGTTCTCTGACCCCCAAGGTCGCTACATCGTGCTGTTAGGGGAAGCCCAGGGTGTGAGGACGGCCCTGATTAATATCTATGGCTCAAATAATGATAATCCTCATACTTTTAATAAAGTGGCTGCTATACTTGAGAACCTGAACTATGACAACATTATTTTAGGCGGCGATTTCAATACTACTCTGGATGGCAAGATGGACCGCATGGGTGCGACTGAACGATCTCTGAGAACACGGTTGGCCGTATTGGCCCTGATGAAGGAATTTGGGCTGGTGGATGTATGGAGGGAGCAACACAAAGACTTGAAAGTTTACACCTTTTGCTCTCACATCCACCAGACCCTTGCAAGATTGGATTATTTACTGGTGTCTAAATCTATACTTCGATGTGTGCGTTCATCGGCAATTTGCCCCTCCACTCTTTCTGACCATCACATGGTGCTCATGGAAGTGGACAACTTGCTACACATAGATAAGTCCCCATCGTGGTACTTTAATAACTCTTTAGTAAACGATGAGGCTTTTTGTGCACAAATGGAAACAGAAATTCAACACTTTTTCGCCATTAATGAGGGTTCTGTTCAACATTACTTGACGGTATGGGAGGCTTTTAAAACAACGATAAGGGGAATAATTATCGCCTATTCTGCTGCAAAACAAAAGGAAAAACGCCGCACTGAGGCGAATCTTGAGTCCAGACTTCGGGCCCTATGGGATGCACAGTTTCAAAGCCCTTCAGAGGCGCAATTTAGGCAGATTCAGCAAATAAATTTTCAGCTCAATATGCTCAGGTCAAACAAGGTTGAACTTGCTTATGCACGTGTCAAACAACAGCAATGGGAATCCGGAGAGAGACAAGGTAGGGTTCTGGCATCCAAGTTTAAAACCCTGCAAGAGCAGAGATGGATCGCTCAAATTGTGGATCAAGATGACAAACCTCACGTCTCTTCTGCCGGGATTGCTGAATGCTTCCGTCAATTCTACCAGACCTTATATCAAGGACATACTTCGGTGGACCCGTCTGTTCAGGAATCTTTTTTGTGTCCTCTGGGTCTTCCACAGTTGTGTGAGGAAGCAAAAGAACTACTTGGGGCTCCACTGAGACTTGAGGAAGTGAAGGAGGCGATTCACGGACTTAAAGCTATTTCTTCGCTGGGCCCTGACGGGTTTTCTCCGATATGGTATATCCGGTTTGCAGAGAAACTTGCTCCGAAGTTGTTGGCTACATACCAAGCGATTTTTGATCAGGGTATGCCATCATGCTATTTTAATGAAGCCTGGATTACTTTAATTCCCAAGCCTGGGAAAGACCCACATCTCTGCGCCAGTTATCGCCCTATATCACTTTTAAATATCGACAACAAGATCTTGACGGCAATATTGGCTAAGCGTCTTCAAAAGGTCATCGCCTCGGTGGTTGACCCATCCCAAACTGGATTTATCCAAGGACGTTCTGGTGCAGACAATATTCGGCTCATCACGGATTTGGCCGCGATTCATGCTCAGAAAGATGATCTTGCCCTCCTTATTTCCTTAGATGCAGAGAAGGCCTTCGACCGGGTTGACAGATCTTTTTTGCAGATGGTATTGAAATATATGGGTTTCCCAAAAGATTTTCTTCATTGGACGTGCCTGATCTACAAGTCTGCCACGTCTAGGGTGCGGGTGAATGGTCACCTTTCAGCATCAATTGATCTGCGGTGCGGTACCAGACAGGGGTGCCCGCTATCCCCTCTTCTCTTCGATCTTTGTTTGGAGCCACTTGCCTGGGCAGTTCGATTAAATGATAATATCCATGGCATGCGTCACCAATCACAGACATTTAAGATTTTATTATATGCCGACGACGCCATGCTCACCATTACGCAGCCGGAAATATCAATACCGGCGATTATGCAACTGGCAAATAATTTCGGCAGGCTATCCGGTTATAAAATTAATTGGCAAAAATCAGAAATTTTACAGATCGGGGGTGAAGCGGCATTGACGGGAGATATTGGGCAGTTTTCAGTTCAGGAGGCTTTTATTATGTATTTGGGCATTCTTATTCCTAAACAGCCTGAGATGCTCATACCGTTAAATTTAAACAAAGTAATAGGGAAAATACAGCCGGAACTTGAGCGATGGTCCGCTATCCCCTTGTCGCTTTGGGGTAAAATAAATGCTCTGAAGATGATCATCTATCCCCGTTTTTTTTTACGTGTTGCATGGTATCCATCAATATATACCGCAGAAGTGGTTTCGAAAAATCAACTCAATATTAGCGAATTTTCTGTGGGAGGGGAAACCCCCTCGGTTGTCGTGGGCACGCTTACAGTTACCATTTGACCGAGGTGGATTCGGCTTGCCAAACTTATGTCTATACCATCGGGCATACTTGCTGGCTGGTATTCAGCGATGGGCCCCACTTAAACATTTTGTCGAGTCTCCCTGGATGAACTTGGAAACTGCTGTTCTTACTCCTTTGTCGACATGGAACGCGCTTGGATCAACATACTATCAGGGAGAGTCGGTTCTTCCATCAATTCGGGCGACAAGACAAACATGGCAATATTTGGGTGATATTTACGGATTTGACAGCTTTATACATAGTCGGATGACCCTATGGGGCAATCCTGAAGTGAAGATAGGGGGACGGCCGGTGATTTGGAAGTCGTGGGCACAGAGGGGTCTCTTAACTCTCAATCAGCTTAAAGACAGCAACGAGGACGCATTTCTTTCTTTTGAGGATCTACAAAGTGTATTTGGGTTACCAGCTAACCAATGGCTGCAATTCCAGCAACTGAAGCATTCACTGTCTACCTCTTTTGGCATAGACGCTTTGGCAGTTCCGGATGCTCCGCCTCTCCTGCAGACCCTAGAACATGCAATTGAACAAAATAAGCCAGTCCGTGTTTTATATCTATGTCTGAAAAAAGATGTGCAATATTCTATGGAAGACTTGCGATGTCAATGGAGCGAGGAAATCAACTGCCCTATTTACCCTTTTCAATGGGCAGCTATCTGCAGTGGTCTCCGCCATTGTTCGAAAGATCTTCGTTTGATTTTAATCCAACAAAAGCTTTTGTTCAGGATTTATTGGACTCCTCTTCGTCTGTATAAGCATAACTTGGCTGAATCCTCGGCTTGTTGGCGGTGTCTACGCTCAGAGGCGGGTCTGGTTCATATGCTGTGGAAATGCCCGATGTTAAAAAAGTTCTGGGATGGGATTGCTCGATGGATGCAAAAGGTACTTAACATTGACCAGTCTATTTCAGCCATGCAGATATTACTGAATTACTTCCCGACGACCTGGTCACTGACTCGTTGGCAGCGAAGATGGGCGGCACGTGCGATAATGACTGCGAAGCGGCTTATCCTGCTGCAGTGGCGTGAAGACTTCACCGGCACAATTACTACTTCGCTAGAGGGAATGTATGCGTTGGCTGTGCAAGAGAGTATAGCATATCGCCGGCAATGTCAACAACAACAATTTGAAGAGATTTGGGCGGCTTTTCTAGAAGCATCTAATGTTTAAAGCTCTGCATTTTGAAGTCTGGGACTTGTTTACCCGGGGGCTCCTGAGCTGGGGAACTGGCACGCCGGCATCTAATTAACTTGATCAGTTTAGGCAGTTTAGATTAGGAGAATATGTGGTGGCGGTGCACAAGGTGTTGGATGAGTGCCTCTGTTCGTTCGACGGAATGAATGTCCGTGATATGCTTTATGGAAAACTTAATAAAGTATAAATAACAAAAAAAAGTGTGTCTTGAACTCTAACCCTAACCCTAACCCTTACCATATGGGCCCATTCATTCTAATGAATCTCATAGGCTATAATGGAGAATGGAAAAACATCCAAATTTTTTCCCCATCAACAGTGTACCATTCAGTGTGATATTAAAAATACATCTTATCCAACCCTAAACCCAACCCCAATATTCACCCAAACATAAGTGCGTCCAGAACTCTAACCCTAACCCTAACCCTTACCATATGGGGCCATTCATTCTAATGAATCTCATAGGCTATAATGGAGAATGGAAAAACATCCAAAATTTTTCCCCATCAACAGTGTACCATTCAGTGTGATATTAAAAATACATCTTATCCAACCCTAAACCCAACCCCAATATTCACCGAAACATAAGTGTGTCCTGAACTCTAATCCTAACCCTAACCCTTACCACATGGGCCCATTCATTCTAATGAATCTCATAGGCTATAATGGAGAATGGAAAAACATCCAAAATTTTTCCCCATCAACAGTGTACCATTCAGTGTGATATTAAAAATACATCTTATCCAACCCTAAACCCAACCCCAATATTCACCGAAACATAAGTGTGTCTTGAACTCTAACCCTAACCCTTACCATATGGGCCCATTCATTCTAATGAATCTCATAGGCTATAATGGAGAATGGAAAAACATCCAAAAAATTTTCCCATCAAGAGTATACCATTCAGTGTGATATTAAAAATACATCTTACCCAACCCTAAACCAAACCCCAATATTCACCCGAACTTAAGTGTGTCCTAAACTCTAACCCTAACCCTAACCCTTACCATATGGGCCCATTCATTCTAATGAATCTCATAGGCTATAATGGAGAATGGAAAAACATCCAAAAAATTTTCCCATCAAGACTATACCATTCAGTGTGATATTAAAAATACATCTTACCCAACCCTAAACCCAACCCCAATATGCACCCGAACATAAGTGTGTCCTGAACTCTAACCCTAACCCTAACCCTTACCATATGGGCCCATTCATTCTAATGAATCTCATAGGCTATAATGGAGAATGGAAAAACATCCAAAAAATTTTCCCATCAAGAGTATACCATTCAGTGTGATATTAAAAATACATCTTATCCAACCCTAAACCCAACCCCAATATTCACCCAAACATAAGTGCGTCCAGAACTCTAACCCTAACCCTAACCCTTACCATATGGGCCCATTTATTCTAATGAATCTCATAGGCTATAATGGAGAATGGAAAAACATCCAAAAAAATTTCCCATCAAGAGTATACCATTCAGTGTGGTATTAAAAATACATCTTACCCAACCCTAAAAAAGACCCCAATATTAAACCGAATATATGTGTGTCCTGAACTCTAACCCTAACCCTAACCCTTACCATATGGGCCCATTCATTCTAATGAATCTCATAGGGTATAATGGAGAATGGAAAAACATCCAAAAATTTTCCCCATCAACACTGTACCATTCAGTGTGATATTAAAAATTCATCTTATCCAACCCTAAACCCAACCCCAATATTCACCGAAACAAAAGTGTGTCTTGAACTCTAACCCTAACCCTAACCCTTACCATATGGGGCCATTCATTCTAATGAATCTCATAGGCTATAATGGAGAATGGAAAAACATCCAAAATTTTTCCCCATCAACAGTGTACCATTCAGTGTGATATTAAAAATACATCTTATCCAACCCTAAACCCAACCCCAATATTCACCGAAACATAAGTGTGTCCTGAACTCTAATCCTAACCCTAACCCTTACCACATGGGCCCATTCATTCTAATGAATCTCATAGGCTATAATGGAGAATGGAAAAACATCCAAAATTTTTCCCCATCAACAGTGTACCATTCAGTGTGATATTAAAAATACATCTTATCCAACCCTAAACTCAACCCCAATATTCACCGAAACATAAGTGCGTCTTGAGCTCTAACCCTAACCCTTACCATATGGGCCCATTCATTCTAATGAATCTCATAGGCTATAATGGAGAATGGAAAAACATCCAAAAAATTTTCCCATCAAGAGTATACCATTCAGTGTGATATTAAAAATACATCTTACCCAACCCTAAACCAAACCCCAATATTCACCGAAACATAAGTGTGTCTTGAACTCTAACCCTAACCCTTACCATATGGGCCCATTCATTCTAATGAATCTCATAGGCTATAATGGAGAATGGAAAAACATCCAAAAAATTTTCCCATCAAGACTATACCATTCAGTGTGATATTAAAAATACATCTTACCCAACCCTAAACCCAACCCCAATATGCACCCGAACATAAGTGTGTCCTGAACTCTAACCCTAACCCTAACCCTTACCATATGGGCCCATTCATTCTAATGAATCTCATACGCTATAATGGAGAATGGAAAAACATCCAAAAAATTTTCCCATCAAGAGTATACCATTCAGTGTGATATTAAAAATACATCTTATCCAACCCTAAACCCAACCCCAATATTCACCCAAACATAAGTGCGTCCAGAACTCTAACCCTAACCCTAACCATTACCATATGGGCCCATTTATTCTAATGAATCTCATAGGCTATAATGGAGAATGGAAAAACATCCAAAAAATTTTCCCATCAAGAGTATACCATTCAGTGTGGTATTAAAAATACATCTTACCCAACCCTAAAAAAGACCCCAATATTAAACCGAATATATGTGTGTCCTGAACTCTAACCCTAACCCTTACCATATGGGCCCATTCATTCTAATGAATCTCATAGGCTATAATGGAGAATGGAACAACATCCAAAAAAATTTCCCATCAAGAGTATACCATTCAGTGTGATATTAAAAATACATCTTATCCAACCCTAAACCCAACCCCAATATTCACCCAAACATAAGTGCGTCCAGAACTCTAACCCTAACCCTAACCCTTACCATATGGGCCCATTTATTCTAATGAATCTCAAAGGCTATAATGGAGAATGGAAAAACATCCAAAATTTTTTCCCATCAAGAGTATACCATTCAGTGTGGTATTAAAAATACATCTTACCCAACCCTAAAAAAGACCCCAATTTTAAACCGAATATATGTGTGTCCTGAACTCTAACCCTAACCCTAACCCTTACCATATGGGCCCATTCATTCTAATGAATCTCATAGGGTATAATGGAGAATGGAAAAACATCCAAAAATTTTCCCCATCAACACTGTACCATTCAGTGTGATATTAAAAATTCATCTTATCCAACCCTAAACCCAACCCCAATATTCACCGAAACGTAAGTGTGTCTTGAACTCTAACCCTAACCCTAACCCTTACCATATGGGCCCATTCATTCTAAAGAATCTCATAGGCTATAATGGAGAATGGAAAAACATCCAAAAATTTTTCCCATCAAGAGTATACCATTCAGTGTGATATTAAAAATACATCTTACCCAACCCTAAACCAGACCCCAATTTTAAACCGAACATATGTGTGTCCTGAACTCTAACCCTAACCCTAACCCTTACCATATGGGCCCATTCATTCTAATGAATCTCATAGGCTATAATGGAGAATGGAAAAACATCCAAAAATTTTCCCCATCAACACTGTACCATTCAGTGTGATATTAAAAATACATCTTATCCAACCCTAAACCCAACCCCAATATTCACCCAAACATAAGTGCGTCCAGAACTCTAACCCTAACCCTTACCATATGGGGCCATTCATTCTAATGAATCTCTTAGGCTATAATGGAGAATGGAAAAACATCCAAAATTTTTCCCCATCAACAGTGTACCATTCAGTGTGATATTAAAAATACATCTTATCCAACCCTAAACCCAACCCCAATATTCACCGAAACATAAGTGTGTCCTGAACTCAAACCCTAACCCTAACCCTTACCATATGGGCCCATTCATTCTAATGAATCTCATAGGCTATAATGGAGAATGGAAAAACATACAAAAATTTTTCCCATCAAGAGTATACTATTCAGTGTGATATTAAAAATACATCTTATCCAACCCTAAACCCAACCCCAATATTCACCGAAACATAAGTGTGTCCTGAACTCTAACCCTAACCCTAACCCTTACCATATGGGCCCATTCATTCTAATGAATCCCATAGGCTATAATGGAGAATGGAAAAACATCCAAAATTTTTCCCCATCAACAGTGTACCATTCAGTGTGATATTAAAATTTCATCTTATCCAACCCTAAACCAAACCCCAATATTCACCGAAACATAAGTGTGTCCTGAACTCTAACCCTAACCCTAACCCTTACCATATGGGCCCATTCATTCTAATGAATCTCATAGGCTATAATGGAGAATGGAAAAACATCCAAAAATTTTCCCCATCAACACTGTACCATTCAGTGTGATATTAAAAATTCATCTTATCCAACCCTAAACCCAACCCCAATATTCACCGAAACATAAGCGTGTCTTGAACACTAACCCTAACCCTAACCCTTACCATATGGGCCCATTCATTCTAATGAATCTCATAGGCTATAATGGAGAATGGAAAAACATCCAAAATTTTTCCCCATCAACAGTGTACCATTCAGTGTGATATTAAAAATACATCTTATCCAACCCTAAACCCAACCCCAATATTCACCCAAACATAAGTGCGTCCAGAACTCTAACCCTAACCCTTACCATATGGGGCCATTCATTCTAATGAATCTCTTAGGCTATAATGGAGAATGGAAAAACATCCAAAATTTTTCCCCATCAACAGTGTACCATTCAGTGTGATATTAAAAATACATCTTATCCAACCCTAAACCCAACCCCAATATTCACCGAAACATAAGTGTGTCCTGAACTCTAACCCTAACCCTAACCCTTACCATATGGGCCCATTCATTCTAATGAATCTCATAGCCTATAATGGAGAATGGAAAAACATACAAACATTTTTCCCATCAAGAGTATACCATTCAGTGTGATATTAAAAATATATCTTATCCAACCCTAAACCCAACCCCAATATTCACCGAAACATAAGTGTGTCCTGAACTCTAACCCTAACCCTAACCCTTACCATATGGGCCAATTCATTCTAATGAATCCCATAGGCTATAATGGAGAATGGAAAAACATGCAAAATTTTTCCCCATCAACAGTGTACCATTCAGTGTGATATTAAAAATATATCTTATCCAACCCTAAACCAAACCCCAATATTCACCGAAACATAAGTGTGTCCTGAACTCTAACCCTAACCCTAAGCCTTACCATATGTGCCCATTCATTCTAATGAATCTCATAGGCTATAATGCAGAGTGGAAAAACATCCAAAAATTTTCCCCATCAACACTGTACCATTCAGTGTGATATTAAAAATTCATCTTATCCAACCCTAAACCCAACCCCATTATTCACCGAAACATAAGTGTGTCTTGAACACTAACCCTAACCCTAACCCTTACCATATGGGCCCATTCATTCTAATGAATCTCATAGGCTATAATGGAGAATGGAAAAACATCCAAAATTTTTCCCCATCAACAGTGTACCATTCAGTGTGATATTAAAAATACATCTTATCCAACCCTAAACCCAACCCCAATATTCACCCAAACATAAGTGCGTCCAGAACTCTAACCCTAACCCTAACCCTTACCATATGGGGCCATTCATTCTAATGAATCTCATAGGCTATAATGGAGAATGGAAAAACATCCAAAATTTTTCCCCATCAAGAGTATAACATTCAGTGTGGTATTAAAAATACATCTTACCCAACCCTAAACCAAACCCCAATATTCACCCGAACTTAAGTGTGTCCTAAACTCTAACCCTAACCCTAACCCTTACCATATGGGCCCATTCATTCTAATGAATCTCATAGGCTATAATGGAGAATGGAAAAACATCCAAAAAATTTTCCCATCAAGACTATACCATTCAGTGTGATATTAAAAATACATCTTACCCAACCCTAAACCCAACCCCAATATGCACCCGAACATAAGTGTGTCCTGAACTCTAACCCTAACCCTAACCCTTACCATATGGGCCCATTCATTCTAATGAATCTCATAGGCTATAATGGAGAATGGAAAAACATCCAAAAATTTTCCCCATCAACACTGTACCATTCAGTGTGATATTAAAAATTCATCTTATCCAACCCTAAACCCAACCCCAATATTCACCGAAACATAAGCGTGTCTTGAACACTAACCCTAACCCTAACCCTTACCATATGGGCCCATTCATTCTAATGAATCTCATAGGCTATAATGGAGAATGGAAAAACATCCAAAATTTTTCCCCATCAACAGTGTACCATTCAGTGTGATATTAAAAATACATCTTACCCAACCCTAAACCCAACCCCAATATTCACCCAAACATAAGTGCGTCCAGAACTCTAACCCTAACCCTAACCCTTACCATATGGGCTCATTCATTCTAAAGAATCTCATAGGCTATAATGGAGAATGGAAAAACATCCAAATTTTTTTCCCATCAAGAGTATACCATTCAGTGTGATATTAAAAATACATCTTACCCAACCCTAAACCAGACCCCAATTTTAAACCGAACATATGTGTGTCCTGAACTCTAACCCTAACCCTAACCCTTACCATATGGGCCCATTCATTCTAATGAATCTCATAGGCTATAATGGAGAATGGAAAAACATCCAAATTTTTTTCCCATCAACAGTGTACCATTCAGTGTGATATTAGAAATTCATCTTATCCAACCCTAAACCCAACCCCAATATTCACCGAAACATAAGTGTGTCCTGAACTCTAACCCTGACCCTAACCCTTACCATATGGGCCCATTCATTCTTATGAATCTCATAGGCTATAATGGAGAATGGAAAAACATACAAAAATTTTTACCATCAAGATTATACCATTCAGTGTGATATTAAAAATACATCTTACCCAACCCTAAACCAGACCCCAATTTTAAACCGAACATATGTGTGTCCTGAACTCTAACCCTAACCCTAACCCTTACCATATGGGCCCATTCATTATAATGAATCTCATAGGCTATAATGGAGAATGGACAAACATCCAAAAAATTTTCCCATCAACAGTGTACCATTCAGTGTGATATTAAAAATTCATCTTATCCAACCTTAAACCCAACCCCAATATTCACTGAAACATAAGTGTGTCCTGAACTCTAACCCTAACCCTAACCCTTACCATATGGGCCCATTCATTCTAATGAATCTCATAGGCTATAATGGAGAATGGAAAAACATCCAAAAAATTTTCCCATCAAGAGTATACCATTCAGTGTGATATTAAAAATACATCTTACCGAACCCTAAACCAACCCCAATATGCACCCGAACATAAGTGTGTCCTGAACTCTAACCCAAACCCTAACCCTTACCATATGGGCCCATTCATTCTAATGAATCTCATAGGTTATAATGGAGAATGGAACAACATCCAAAAAATTTTCCCATCAAGAGTATACCATTCAGTGTGATATTAAAAATACATCTTATCCAACCATAAACCCAACCCCAATATTCACCCAAACATAAGTGCGTCCAGAACTCTAACCCTAACCCTAAGCCTTACCACATGGGCCCATTTATTCTAATGAATCTCATAGGCTATAAAGGAGAATGGAAAAACATCCAAAAAATTTTCCCATCAAGAGTATACCATTCAGTGTGGTATTAAAAATACATCTTACCCAACCCTAAACCAGACCCCAATTTTAACCGAACATATGTGTGTCCTGAACTCTAACCCTAACCCTAACCGTTACCATATGGGCCCATTCATTCTAATGAATCTCATAAGCTATAAGGGAGAATGGAAAAACATCCAAAAATTTTCCCATCAACAGTGTACCATTCAGTGTGATATTAAAAATTCATGTTATCCAACCCTAAACCCAACCCCAATATTCACCGAAACATAAGTGTGTCCTGAACTCTAACCCTAAACCTAACCCTTACCATATGGGCCCATTCATTCTAATGAATCTCATAGGATATAATGGAGAATGGAAAAACATCCAAAAATTTTCCCCATCAACAGTGCACCATTTAGTGTGATATTAAAAATTCATCTTATCCAGCCCTAAACCCAACCCCAATATTCACCAAAACATAAGTGTGTCCTGAACTCTAACCCTAACCCTAACCCTTACCATATGGGCCCATTCATTCTAATGAATCTCATAGGCTATAATGGAGAATGGAAAAACATCCAAAATTTTTCCCCATCAACAGTGTACCATTCAGTGTGATATTAAAAATACATCTTATCCAACCCTAAACCCAACCCCAATATTCACCGAAACATAAGTGTGTCCTGAACTCTAACCCTAACCCTAAACCTTACCATATGGGCCCATTCATTCTAATGAATCTCATAGGCTATAATGCAGAATGGAAAAACATCCAAAATTTTTTCCCATCAACACTGTACCATTCAGTGTGATATTAAAAATTCATCTTATCCAACATTAAACCCAACCCCAATATTCACTCAAACATAAGTGTGTCCTGAACTCTAACCCTAACCCTAACCCTTACCATATGGGCCCATTCATTCTAATGAATCTCATAGGCTATAATGGAGAATGGAAAAACATCCAAAAAATTTTCCCATCAAGAGTATACCATTCAGTGTGATATTAAAAATACATCTTAACCAACCCTAAACCAGACCCCAATTTTAAACCGAACATATGTGTGTCCTGAACTCTAACCCTAACCCTAACCCTTACCATATGGGCCCATTCATTCTAATGAATCTCATAGGCTATAATGGGGAATGGAAAAACATCCAAAAAATTTTCCCATCAACAGTGTACCATTCAGTGTGATATTAAAAATTCATCTTATCCAACCCTAAACCCAACCCCAATATTCACTCGAACATAAGTGTGTCCTGAACTCTAACCCTAACCCTAACCCTTACCATATGGGCCCATTCATTCTAATGAATCTCATAGGCTATAATGGAGAATGGAAAAACATCCAAAAAATTTTCCCATCAGGAGTATACCATTCAGTGTGATATTAAAAATACATCTTACCCAACCCTAAACCCAACCCCAATATGCACCCGAACATAAGTGTGTCCTGAACTCTAACCCTAACCCTAACCCTTACCATATGGGCCCATTCATTCTAATGAATCTCATAGGCTATAATGGAGAATGGAACAACATCCAAAAATTTTTCCCATCAAGAGTATGCCATTCAGTGTGATATTAAAAATACATCTTATCCAACCCTAAACCCAACCCCAATATTCACGCAAACATAAGTGCGTCCAGAACTCTAACCCTAACCCTAACCCTTACCATATGGGCCCATTCATTCTAATGAATCTCATAGGCTATAATGGAAAATGGAAAAACATCCAAAATTTTTTCCCATCAAGAGTATACCATTCAGTGTGATATTAAAAATACATCTTACCCAAACCTAAAAAAGACCCCAATTTTAAACCGAACATATGTGTGTCCTGAACTCTAACCCTAACCCTAACCCTTACCATATGGGCCCATTCACTTTAATGAATCTCATAGGGTATAATGGAGAATGGAAAAACATACAAAAATTTTTCCCATCAAGAGTATACCATTCAGTGTGATATTAAAAATACATCTTATCCAACCCTAAACCCAACCCCAATATTCACTCGAACATAAGTGTGTCCTGAACTCTAACCCTAACCCTAACCCTTACCATATGGGCCCATTCATTCTAATGAATCTCAAAGGCTATAATGGAGAATGGAAAAACATCCAAAAATTTTCCCCATCAACAGTGTACCATTCAGTGTGATATTAAAAATTCATGTTATCCAACCCTAAACCCAACCCCAATATTCACCGAAACATAAGTGTGTCCTGAACTCTAACCCTAACCCTAACCCTTACCATATGGTCCCATTCATTCTAATGAATCTCACAGGGTATAATGGAGAATGGAAAAACATCCAAAAAAATTTCCCATCAAGAGTATACCATTCAGTGTGATATTAAAAATACATCTTATCCAACCCTAAACCCAACCCCAATATTCACTCGAACATAAGTGTGTCCTGAACTCTAACCCTAACCCTAACCCTTACCATATGGGCCCATTCATTCTAATGAATCTCATAGGCTATAATGGAGAATGGAAAAACATCCAAAAATTTTCCCCATCAACAGTGTACCATTCAGTGTGATATTAAAAATTCATCTTATCCAACCCTAAACCCAACCCCAATATTCACCGAAACATAAGTGTGTCCTGAACTCTAACCCTAACCCTAACCCTTACCATATGGGCCCATTCATTCTAATGAATCTCATAGGCTATAATGGAGAATGGAAAAACATCCAAAATTTTTCCCCATCAACAGTGTACCATTCAGTGTGATATTAAAAATACATCTTATCCAACCCTAAACCCAACCCCAATATTCACCGAAACATTAGTGTATCCTGAACTCTAACCCTAACCCTAACCCTTACCATATGGTTCCATTCATTCTAATGAATCTCACAGGGTATAATGGAGAATGGAAAAACATCCAAAAATTTTTCCCATCAAGAGTATACCATTCAGTGTGATATTAAAAATACATCTTATCCAACCCTAAACCCAACCCCAATATTCACTCGAACATAAGTGTGTCCTGAACTCTAACCCTAACCCTAACCCTTCCCATATGGGCCCATTCATTCTATTGAATCTCATAGGCTATAATGGAGAATGGAAAAACATCCAAAAATTTACCCCATCAACAGTGTACCATTCAGTGTGATATTAAAAATTCATCTTATCCAACCCTAAACCCAACCCCAATATTCACCGAAACATAAGTGTGTCCTGAACGCTAACCCTAACCCTAACCCTTACAATATGGGCCCATTCATTCTAATGAATCTCATAGGCTATAATGGAGAATGGAAAAACATCCAAAAATTTTCCCCATCAACAGTGTACCATTCAGTGTGATATTAAAAATTCATCTTATCCAACCCTAAACCCAACCCCAATATTCACCGAAACATAAGTGTGTCCTGAACTCTAACCCTAACCCTAACCCTTACCATATGGGCCCATTCATTCTAATGAATCTCATAGGCTATAATGGAGAATGGAAAAACATCCAAAATTTTTCCCCATCAACAGTGTACCATTCAGTGTGATATTAAAAATACATCTTATCCAACCCTAAACCCAACCCCAATATTCACCGAAACATTAGTGTATCCTGAACTCTAACCCTAACCCTAACCCTTACCATATGGTTCCATTCATTCTAATGAATATCACAGGGTATAATGGAGAATGGAAAAACATCCAAAAATTTTTCCCATCAAGAGTATACCATTCAGTGTGATATTAAAAATACATCTTATCCAACCCTAAACCCAACCCCAATATTCACTCGAACATAAGTGTGTCCTGAACTCTAACCCTAACCCTAACCCTTACCATATGGGCCCATTCATTCTAATGAATCTCATAGGCTATAATGGAGAATGGAAAAACATCCAAAAATTTTCCCCATCAACAGTGTACCATTCAGTGTGATATTAAAAATTCATGTTATCCAACCCTAAACCCAACCCCAATATTCACTGAAACATAAGTGTGTCCTGAACTCTAACCCTAACCCTAACCCTTACCATATGGGCCCATTCATTCTAATGAATCTCATAGGCTATAATGGAGAATGGAAAAACATCCAAAAATTTTCCCCATCAACAGTGTACCATTCAGTGTGATATTAAAAATTCATCTTATCCAACCCTAAACCCAACCCCAATATTCACCGAAACATAAGTGTGTCCTGAACTCTAACCCTAACCCTAACCCTTACCATATGGGCCCATTCATTCTAATGAATCTCATAGGCTATAATGGAGAATGGAAAAAACATACAAAAATTTTCCCCATCAACAGTGTACCATTCAGTGTGATATTAAAAATTCATGTTATCCAACCCTAAACCCAACCCCAATTTTAAACCGAACATATGTGTGTCCTGAACTCTAACCCTACCCTTACCATATGGGCCCATTCATTCTAATGAATCTCATAGGCTATAATGGAGAATGGAAAAACATCCAAAAAATTTTCCCATCAACAGTGTACCATACAGTGTGATATTAAAAATTCACCGAAACATAAGTGTATCCTGAACTCTAACCCTAACCCTTACCATATGGGCCCATTCATTCTAATGAATCTCATAGGCTATAATGGAGAATGGAAAAAAATCCAAAAAATTTTCCCATCAAGAGTATACCATTCAGTGTGATATTAAAAATACATCTTATCCAACTCTAAACCCAACCCCAATATTCACCCGAACTTAAGTGTGTCCTGAACTCTAACCCTAACCCTAACCCTTACCATATGGGCCCATTCATTCTAATGAATCTCATAGGCTATAATGGAGAATGGAAGAACATCCAAAAAATTTTCCCATCAAGAGTATACCATTCAGTGTGATATTAAAAATACATCTTATCCAACCCTAAACCCAACCCCAATATTCACCCAAACATAAGTGCGTCCAGAACTCTAACCCTAACCCTAACCCTTACCATATGGGCCCATTCATTCTAATGAATCCCATAGGCTATAATGGAGAATGGAAAAACATCCAAAAATTTTTCCCATCAAGAGTATACCATTCAGTGTGATATTAAAAATACATCTTATCCAACCCTAAACCCAACCCCAATATTCACCCAAACATAAGTGCGTCCAGAACTCTAACCCTAACCCTAACCCTTACCATATGGGCCCATTCATTCTAATGAATCTCATAGGCTATAATGGAAAATGGAAAAACATCCAAAATTTTTTCCCATCAAGAGTATACCATTCAGTGTGATATTAAAAATACCTCTTATCCACCCCTAAACCCAACCCCAATATTCACCGAAACATAAGTGTGTCCTGAACTCTAACCCTAACCCTAACCCTTACCATATGGGCCCATTCATTCTAATGAATCTCATAGGCTATAATGGAGAATGGAAAAACATCCAAAATTTTTTACCATCAAGATTATACCATTCAGTGTGATATTAAAAATACATCTTACCCAACCCTAAACCCAACCCCAATATTCACCCAAACATAAGTGCGTCCAGAACTCTAACCCTTACCCTAACCCTTACCATATGGGCCCATTCATTCTAATGAATCTCATAGGCTATAATGGAGAATGGAAAAACATCCAAAATTTTTTCCCATCAAGAGTATACTATTCAGTGTGATATTAAAAATACATCTTACCCAACCCTAAACCAGACCCTAATTTTAAACCGAACATATGTTTGTCCTGAACTCTAACCCTAACCCTAACCCTTACCATATGGGCCCATTCATTCTAATGAATCTCATAGGCTATAATGGAGAATGGAAAAACATCCAAAAATTTTCCCATCAGCAGTGTACCATTCAGTGTGATATTAAAAATTCATCTTATCCAACCCTAAACCCAACCCCAGTATTCACTCGAACATAAGTGTGTCCTGAACTCTAACCCTAACCCTAACCCTTACCATATGGGCCCATTCATTCTAATGAATCTCATAGGCTATAATGGAGAATGGAAAAACATCCAAAAAATGTTCCCATCAGGAGTATACCATTCAGTGTGATATTAAAAATACATCTTACCCAACCCTAAACCCAACCCCAATATGCACCCGAACATAAGTGTGTCCTGAACTCTAACCCTAACCCTAACCCTTACCATATGGGCCCATTCATTCCAATGAATCTCAAAGGCTATAATGGAGAATGGAAAAACATCCAAAATTTTCCCCCATCAACAGTGTACCATTCAGTGTGATATTAAAAATACATCTTATCCAACCCTAAACCCAACCCCAATATTCACTCGAACATAAGTGTGTCCTGAACTCTAACCCTAACCCTAACCCTTACCATATGGGCCCATTCATTCTAATGAATCTGATAGGCTATAATGGAGAATGGAAAAACATCCAAAAATTTTCCCCATCAACAGTGTACCATTCAGTGTGATATTAAATATTCATGTTATCCAACCCTAAACCCAACCCCGATATTCACTGAAACATAAGTGTGTCCTGAACTCTAACCCTAACCCTAACCCTTACCATATGGGCCCATTCATTCTAATGAATCTCATAGGCTATAATGGAGAATGGAAAAACATCCAAAATTTTTCCCCATCAACAATGTACCATTCAATGTGATATTAAAAATACATCTTATCCGACCCTAAACCCAACCCCAATATTCACTGAAACATAAGTGTGTCCTGAGCTCTAACCCTAACCCTAACCCTTACTATATGGGCCCATTCATTCTAATGAATCTCATAGGCTATAATGGAGAATGGAAAAACATCCAAAAATTTTTTCCATCAAGATTATACCATTCAGTGTGATATTAAAAATACATCTTACCCAACCCTAAACCCAACCCCAATATTCACCCAAACATAAGTGCGTCCTTAACTCTAACCCTAACCCTAACCCCTTGACCATATGGGCCCATTCATTCTAAAGATTCTCATAGGCTATAATGGAGAATGGAAAAACATCCAAAAAATTTTCCCATCAAGAGTATACCATTCAGTGTTATATTAAAAATACATCTTACCCAACCCTAAACCAGACCCCAATTTTAAACCGAACATATGTGTGTCCTGAACTCTAACCCTAACCCTAACCCTTACCATATGGGCCCATTCATTCTAATGAATCTCATAGGCTATAATGGAGAATGGAAAAACATCCAAAAATTTTTCCCATCAACAGTGTACCATTCAGTGTGATATTAAAAATTCATCTTATCCAACCCTAAACCCAACCCCAATATTCACCGAAACATAAGTGTGTCCTGAACTCTAACCCTAACCCTAACCCTTACCAAATGGGCCCATTCATTCTTATGAATCTCATAGGCTATAATGGAGAATGGAAAAACATCCAAAAAATTTTACCATCAAAATTATACCATTCAGTGTGATATTAAAAATACATCTTACCCAACCCTAAACCCAACCCCAATGTTCAACCAAACATAAGTGCGTCCAGAACTCTAACCCTAACCCTAACCCTTACCATATGGGCCCATTCATTCTAATGAATCTCATAGGCTATAATGGAGAATGGAAAAACATCCAAAAATTTTTACCATCAAGATTATACCATTCAGTGTGATATTAAAAATACATCTTACCCAACCCTAAACCCAACCCCAATATTCACCCAAACATAAGTGCGTCCTTAACTCTAACCCTAACCCTAACCCTTACCATATGGGCCCATTCATTCTAAAGATTCTCATAGGCTATAATGGAGAATGGAAAAACATCCAAAAAATTTTCCCATCAAGAGTATACCATTCAGTGTGATATTAAAAATACATCTTACCCAACCCTAAACCAGACCCTAATTTTAAACCGAACATATGTTTGTCCTGAACTCTAACCCTAACCCTAACCCTTACCATATGGGCCCATTCATTCTAATGAATCTCATAGGCTATAATGGAGAATGGAAAAACATCCAAAAAATTTTCCCATCAACAGTGTACCATTCAGTGTGATATTAAAATTCATCTTATCCAACCCTAAACCCAACCCCAGTATTCACTCGAACATAAGTGTGTCCTGAACTCTAACCCTAACCCTAACCCTTACCATATGGGAACATTCATTCTAATGAATCTCATAGGCTATAATGGAGAATGGAAAAACATCCAAAAAATTTTCCCATCAGGAGTATACCATTCAGTGTGATATTAAAAATACATCTTACCCAACCCTAAACCCAACCCCAATATGCACCCGAACATAAGTGTGTCCTGAACTCTAACCCTAACCCTAACCCTTACCATATGGGCCCATTCATTCCAATGAATCTCATAGGCTGTAATGGAGAATGGAACAACATCCAAAAATTTTTCCCATCAAGAGTATACCATTCAGTGTGATATTAAAAATACATCTTATCCAACCCTAAACCCAACCCCAATATTCACCCAAACATAAGTGCGTCCAGAACTCTAGCCCTAACCCTAACCCTTACCATATGGGCCCATTCATTCTATTGAATCTCATAGGCTATAATGGAAAATGGAAAAACATCCAAAATTTTTTCCCATCAAGAGTATACCATTCAGTGTGATATTAAAAATACATCTTACCCAAACCTAAAAAAGACCCCAATTTTAAACCGAAAATATGTGTGTCCTGAACTCTAACCCTAACCCTAACCCTTACCATATGGGCCCATTCACTTTAATGAATCTCATAGGGTATAATGGAGAATGGAAAAACATACAAAAATTTTTCCCATCAAGAGTATTACCATTCAGTGTGATATTAAAAATACATCTTATCCAACCCTAAACCCAACCCCAATATTCACTCGAACATAAGTGTGTCCTGAACTCTAACCCTAACCCTTACCATATGGGCCCATTCATTCTAATGAATCTCATAGGCTATAATGGAGAATGGAAAAACATCCAAAATTTTTCCCCATCAACAGTGTACCATTCAGTGTGATATTAAAAATACATCTTATCCAACCCTAAACCCAACCCCAATATTCACTCGAACATAAGTGTGTCCTGAACTCTAACCCTAACCCTAACCCTTACCATATGGGCCCATTCATTCTAATGAATCTCATAGGCTATAATGGAGAATGGAAAAACATCCAAAAATTTTCCCCATCAACAGTGTACCATTCAGTGTGATATTAAAAATTCATGTTATCCAACCCTAAACCCAACCCCAATATTCACTGAAACATAAGTGTGTCCTGAACTCTAACCCTAACCCTAACCCTTACCATATGGGCCCATTCAATCTAATGAATCTCATAGGCTATAATGGAGAATGGAAAAACATCCAAAATTTTTCCCCATCAACAATGTACCATTCAGTGTGATATTAAAAATACATCTTATCCGACCCTAAACCCAACCCCAATATTCACTGAAACATAAGTGCGTCCTTAACTCTAACCCTAACCCTAACCCTTACCATATGGGCCCATTCATTCTAAAGAATCTCATAGGCTATAATGGAGAATGGAAAAACATCCAAAAATTTTTCCCATCAAGAGTATACCATTCAGTGTTATATTAAAAATACATCTTACCCAACCCTAAACCAGACCCCAATTTTAAACCGAACATATGTGTGTCCTGAACTCTAACCCTAACCCTAACCCTTACCATATGGGCCCATTCATTCTAATGAATCTCATAGGCTATAATGGAGAATGGAAAAACATCCAAAAAATTTTCCCATCAACAGTGTACCATTCAGTGTGATATTAAAAATACATCTTACCCAACCCTAAACCAGACCCTAATTTTAAACCGAACATATGTTTGTCCTGAACTCTAACCCTAACCCTAACCCTTACCATATGGGCCCATTCATTCTAATGAATCTCATAGGCTATAATGGAGAATGGAAAAACATCCAAAAAATTTTCCCATCAACAGTGTACCATTCAGTGTGATATTAAAAGTTCATCTTATCCAACCCAAAACCCAACCCCAGTATTCACTCGAACATAAGTGTGTCCTGAACTCTAACCCTAACCCTAACCCTTACCATATGGGCCCATTCATTCTAATGAATCTCATAGGCTATAATGGAGAATGGAAAAACATCCAAAAAATTTTCCCATCAACAGTGTACCATTCAGTGTGATATTAAAAATTCATCTTATCCAACCCTAAACCCAACCCCAATATTCACCGAAACATAAGTGTGTCCTGAACTCTAACCCTAACCCTAACCCTTACCATATGGGCCCATTCATTCTTATGAATCTCATAGGCTATAATGGAGAATGGAAAAACATCCAAAAATTTTTACCATCAAGATTATACCATTCAGTGTGATATTAAAAATACATCTTACCCAACCCTAAACAAGACCCCAATTTTAAACCGAACATATGTGTGTCCTGAACTCTAACCCTAACCCTAACCCTTACCATATGGGCCCATTCATTCTAATGAATCTCATAGGCTATAATGGAGAATGGAAAAACATCCAAAAAATTTTCCCATCAACAGTGTACCATTCAGTGTGATATTAAAAATTCATCTTATCCAACCCTAAACCCAACCCCAATATTCACCGAAACATAAGTGTGTCCTGAACTCTAACCCTAACCCTAACCCTTACCATATGGGCCCATTCATTCTTATGAATCTCATAGGCTATAATGGAGAATGGAAAAACATCCAAAATTTTTTACCATCAAGATTATACCTTCAGTGTGATATTAAAAATACATCTTACCCAACCCTAAACCCAACCCCAATGTTCAACCAAACATAAGTGCGTCCAGAACTCTAACCCTAACCCTAACTTTTACCATATGGGCCCATTCATTCTAATGAATCTCATAGGCTATAATGGAGAATGGAAAAAACATCCAAAAATTTTTACCATCAAGATTATACCATTCAGTGTGATATTAAAAATACATCTTACCCAACCCCTAAACCCAACCCCAATATTCACCCAAAACATAAGTGCGTCCAGAACTCTAACCCTAACCCTAACCCTTACCATATGGGGCCATTCATTCTAATGAATCTCATAGGCTATAATGGAGAATGGAAAAACATCCAAAATTTTTTCCCATCAAGAGTATACCATTCAGTGTGATATTAAAAATACATCTTACCCAACCCTAAACAGACCCTAATTTTAAACCGAACATATGTTTGTCCTGAACTCTAACCCTAACCCTAACCCTTACCATATGGGCCCATTCATTCTAATGAATCTCATAGGCTATAATGGAGAATGGAAAAACATCCAAAAAATTTTCCCATCAACAGTGTACCATTCAGTGTGATATTAAAAGTTCATCTTATCCAACCCTAAACCCAACCCCAGTATTCACTCGAACATAAGTGTGTCCTGAACTCTAACCCTAACCCTAACCCTTACCATATGGGCCCATTCATTCTAATGAATCTCATAGGCTATAATGGAGAATGGAAAAACATCCAAAAATTTTCCCCATCAACAGTGTACCATTCAGTGTGATATTAAAAATTCATGTTATCCAACCCTAAACCCAACCCCAATATTCACTGAAACATAAGTGTGTCCTGAACTCTAACCCTAACCCTAACCCTTACCATATGGGCCCATTCAATCTAATGAATCTCATAGGCTATAATGGAGAATGGAAAAACATCCAAAATTTTTCCCCATCAACAATGTACCATTCAGTGTGATATTAAAAATACATCTTATCCGACCCTAAACCCAACCCCAATATTCACTGAAACATAAGTGCGTCCTTAACTCTAACCCTAACCCTAACCCTTACCATATGGGCCCATTCATTCTAAAGAATCTCATAGGCTATAATGGAGAATGGAAAAACATCCAAAAATTTTTCCCATCAAGAGTATACCATTCAGTGTTATATTAAAAATACATCTTACCCAACCCGTAAACCAGACCCCAATTTTAAACCGAACATATGTGTGTCCTGAACTCTAACCCTAACCCTAACCCTTACCATATGGGCCCATTCATTCTAATGAATCTCATAGGCTATAATGGAGAATGGAAAAACATCCAAAAAATTTTCCCATCAACAGTGTACCATTCAGTGTGATATTAAAAATACATCTTACCCAACCCTAAACCAGACCCTAATTTTAAACCGAACATATGTTTGTCCTGAACTCTAACCCTAACCCTAACCCTTACCATATGGGCCCATTCATTCTAATGAATCTCATAGGCTATAATGGAGAATGGAAAAACATCCAAAAAATTTTCCCATCAACAGTGTACCATTCAGTGTGATATTAAAAGTTCATCTTATCCAACCCTAAACCCAACCCCAGTATTCACTCGAACATAAGTGTGTCCTGAACTCTAACCCTAACCCTAACCCTTACCATATGGGCCCATTCATTCTAATGAATCTCATAGGCTATAATGGAGAATGGAAAAACATCCAAAAAATTTTCCCATCAACAGTGTACCATTCAGTGTGATATTAAAAATTCATCTTATCCAACCCTAAACCCAACCCCAATATTCACCGAAACATAAGTGTGTCCTGAACTCTAACCCTAACCCTAACCCTTACCATATGGGCCCATTCATTCTTATGAATCTCATAGGCTATAATGGAGAATGGAAAAACATCCAAAAATTTTTACCATCAAGATTATACCATTCAGTGTGATATTAAAAATACATCTTACCCAACCCTAAACCAGACCCCAATTTTAAACCGAACATATGTGTGTCCTGAACTCTAACCCTAACCCTAACCCTTACCATATGGGCCCATTCATTCTAATGAATCTCATAGGCTATAATGGAGAATGGAAAAACATCCAAAAAATTTTCCCATCAACAGTGTACCATTCAGTGTGATATTAAAAATTCATCTTATCCAACCCTAAACCCAACCCCAATATTCACCGAAACATAAGTGTGTCCTGAACTCTAACCCTAACCCTAACCCTTACCATATGGGCCCATTCATTCTTATGAATCTCATAGGCTATAATGGAGAATGGAAAAACATCCAAAATTTTTTACCATCAAGATTATACCTTTCAGTGTGATATTAAAAATACATCTTACCCAACCCTAAACCCAACCCCAATGTTCAACCAAACATAAGTGCGTCCAGAACTCTAACCCTAACCCTAACTTTTACCATATGGGCCCATTCATTCTAATGAATCTCATAGGCTATAATGGAGAATGGAAAAACATCCAAAAATTTTTACCATCAAGATTATACCATTCAGTGTGATATTAAAAATACATCTTACCCAACCCTAAACCCAACCCCAATATTCACCCAAACATAAGTGCGTCCAGAACTCTAACCCTAACCCTAACCCTTACCATATGGGGCCATTCATTCTAATGAATCTCATAGGCTATAATGGAGAATGGAAAAACATCCAAAATTTTTTCCCATCAAGAGTATACCATTCAGTGTGATATTAAAAATACATCTTACCCAACCCTAAACCAGACCCTAATTTTAAACCGAACATATGTTTGTCCTGAACTCTAACCCTAACCCTAACCCTTACCATATGGGCCCATTCATTCTAATGAATCTCATAGGCTATAATGGAGAATGGAAAAACATCCAAAAAATTTTCCCATCAACAGTGTACCATTCAGTGTGATATTAAAAGTTCATCTTATCCAACCCTAAACCCAACCCCAGTATTCACTCGAACATAAGTGTGTCCTGAACTCTAACCCTAACCCTAACCCTTACCATATGGGCCCATTCATTCTAATGAATCTCATAGGCTATAATGGAGAATGGAAAAACATCCAAAAAATTTTCCCATCAGGAGTATACCATTCAGTGTGATATTAAAAATACATCTTACCCAACCCTAAACCCAACCCCAATATGCACCCGAACATAAGTGTGTCCTGAACTCTAACCCTAACCCTAACCCTTACCATATGGGCCCATTCATTCCAATGAATCTCATAGGCTGTAATGGAGAATGGAACAACATCCAAAAATTTTTCCCATCAAGAGTATACCATTCAGTGTGATATTAAAAATACATCTTATCCAACCCTAAACCCAACCCCAGTATTCACCCAAACATAAGTGCGTCCAGAACTCTAACCCTAACCCTAACCCTTACCATATGGGCCCATTCATTCTAATGAATCTCATAGGCTATAATGGAAAATGGAAAAACATCCAAAATTTTTTCCCATCAAGAGTATACCATTCAGTGTGATATTAAAAATACATCTTACCCAAACCTAAAAAAGACCCCAATTTTAAACCGAAAATATGTGTGTCCTGAACTCTAACCCTAACCCTAACCCTTACCATATGGGCCCATTCATTCTAATGAATCTCATAGGCTATAATGGAGAATGGAAAAACATCCAAAAAATTTTACCATCAAGATTATACCATTCAGTGTAATATTAAAAATACATCTTACCCAACCCTAAACCCAACCCCAATATTCACCCAAACATAAGTGCGTCCAGAACTCTAACCCTAACCCTAACCCTTACCATATGGGCCCATTCATTCTAATGAATCTCATAGGCTATAATGGAGAATGGAAAAATATCCAAAATTTTTACCCATCAACAGTGTACCATTCAGTGTGATATTAAAAATACATCTTATGCAACCCTAAACCCAACCCCAATATTCACCGAAACATAATTGTGTCCTGAACTCTAACCCTAACCCTTACCATATGGGCCCATTCATTCTAATGAATCTCATAGGCTATAATGGAGAATGGAAAAACATCCAAAAATTTTCCCCATCAACAGTGTACCATTCAGTGTGATATTAAAAATTCATCTTATCCAACCCTAAACCCAACCCCAATATTCACCGAAACATAAGTGTGTCCTGAACTCTAACCCTAACCCTAACCCTTACCATATGGGCCCATTCACTCTAATGAATCCCATAGGCTATAATGGAGATTGGAAAAACATCCAAAATTTTTCCCCATCAACAGTGTACCATTCAGTGTGATATTAAAAATACATCTTATCCAAACATAAACCCAACCCCAATATTCACCGAAACATAAGTGTGTCCTGAGCTCTAACCCTAACCCTAACCCTTACCATATGGGCCCATTCATTCTAATGAATCTCATAGGCTATAATGGAGAATGGAAAAACATCCAAAAATTTTTACCATCAAGATTATACCATTCAGTGTGATATTAAAAACTACATCTTACCCAACCCTAAACCCAACCCCAATATTCACCCAAACATAAGTGCGTCCAGAACTCTAACCCTAACCCTAACCCTTACCATATGGGCCCATTCATTCTAATGAATCTCATAGGCTATAATGGAGAATGGAAAAACATCCAAAATTTTTTACCATCAAGATTATACCATTCAGTGTAATATTAAAAATACATCTTACCCAACCCTAAACCCAACCCCAATATTCAACCAAACATAAGTGCGTCCAGAACTCTAACCCTAACCCTAACCCTTACCATATGGGCCCATTCATTCTAATGAATCCCATAGGCTATAATGGAGAATGGAAAAACATCCAAAAAATTTTCCCATCAACAGTGTACCATTCAGTGTGATATTAAAAATTCATCTTATCCAACCCTAAACCCAACCCCAATATTCACCGAAACATAAGTGTGTCCTGAACTCTAACCCTAACCCTAACCCTTACCATATGGGCCCATTCATTCTAATGAATCTCATAGGCTATAATGGAGAATGGAAAAACATCCAAAAAATTTTACCATCAAGATTATACCATTCAGTGTAATATTAAAAATACATCTTACCCAACCCTAAACCCAACCCCAATATTCACCCAAACATAAGTGCGTCCAGAACTCTAACCCTAACCCTAACCCTTACCATATGGGCCCATTCATTCTAATGAATCTCATAGGCTATAATGGAGAATGGAAAAACATCCTAAAATTTTTGCCATCAACAGTGTACCATTCAGTGTGATATTAAAAATTCATCTTATCCAACCCTAAACCCAACCCCAATATTCACCGAAACATAAGTGTGTCCTGAACTCTAACCCTAACCCTAACCCTTACCATATGGGCCCATTCATTCTAATGAATCTCATAGGCTATAATGGAGAATGGAAAAACATCCAAAAATTTTCCCCATCAACAGTGTACCATTCAGTGTGATATTAAAAATACATCTTATGCAACCCTTAACCCAACCCCAATATTCACCGAAACATAATTGTGTCCTGAACTCTAACCCTAACCCTTACCATATGGGCCCATTCATTCTAATGAATCTCATAGGCTATAATGGAGAATGGAAAAACATCCAAAAATTTTCCCCATCAGCAGTGTACCATTCAGTGTGATATTAAAAATTCATCTTATCCAACCCTAAACCCAACCCCAATATTCACCGAAACATAAGTGTGTCCTGAACTCTAACCCTAACCCTAACCCTTACCATATGGGCCCATTCACTCTAATGAATCCCATAGGCTATAATGGAGATTGGAAAAACATCCAAAATTTTTCCCCATCAACAGTGTACCATTCAGTGTGATATTAAAAATACATCTTATCCAACCATAAACCCAACCCCAATATTCACCGAAACATAAGTGTGTCCTGAGCTCTAACCCTAACCCTAACCCTTACCATATGGGCCCATTCATTCTAATGAATCTCATAGGCTATAATGGAGAATGGAAAAACATCCAAAAATTTTTACCATCAAGATTATACCATTCAGTGTGATATTAAAAACTACATCTTACCCAAACCTAAACCCAACCCCAATATTCACTCAAACATAAGTGCGTCCAGAATTCTATCCCTAACCCTAACCCTTACCATATGGGCCCATTCATTCTAATGAATCTCATAGGCTATAATGGAGAATGGAAAAACATCCAAAATTTTTTCCCATCAAGAGTATACCATTCAGTGTGATATTAAAAATATATCTTACCCAACCCTAAACCAGACCCCAATTTTAAACCGAACATATGTGTGTCCTGAACTCTAACCCTAACCCTTACCATATGGGCCCATTCATTCTAATTAATCTCATAGGCTATAATGGAGAATGGAAAAACATCCAAAAAATTTTCCCATCAACAGTGTACCATTCAGTGTGATATTAAAAATACATCTTATCCAACCCTAAACCCAACCCCAATATTCACCGAAACATAATTGTGTCCTGAACTCTAACCTTAACCCTTACCATATGAGCCCATTCATTCTAATGAATCTCATAGGCTATAATGGAGAATGGAAAAACATCCAAAAAATTTTCCCATCAAGAGTATACCATTCAGTGTATTAAAAATACATCTTACCCAACCCTAAACCAAACCCCAATATTCACCCGAACTTAAGTGTGTCCTGAACTCTAACCCTAACCCTAACCCTTACCATATGGGCCCATTCATTCTAATGAATCTCATAGGCTATAATGGAGAATGGAAAAACATCCAAAAAATTTTCCCATCAAGAGTATACCATTCAGTGTGATATTAAAAATACATCTTACCCAACCCTAAACCCAACCCCAATATGCACCCGAATATAAGTGTGTCCTGAACTCTAACCCTAACCCTAACCCTTACCATATGGGGCCATTCATTCTAATGAATCTCATAGGCTATAATGGAGAATGGAACAACATCCAAAAAATTTTCCCATCAAGAGTAAACCATTCAGTGTGATATTAAAAATACATCTTATCCAACCCTAAACCCAACCCCAATATTCACCCAAACATAAGTGCGTCCAGAACTCTAACCCTAACCCTAACCCTTACCATATGGGCCCATTCATTCTAATGAATCTCATAGGCTATAATGGAGAATGGAAAAAAGTCCAAAAGATTTTCCCATCAAGAGTATTCCATTCAGTGTGATATTAAAAATACATCTTACCCAACCCTAAACCCAACCCCAATATGCACCCGAATATAAGTGTGTCCTGAACTCTAACCCTAACCCTAACCCTTACCATATGGGCCCATTCATTCTAATGAATCTCATAGGCTATAATGGAGAATGGAACAACATCCAAAAAATTTTCCCATCAAGAGTAAACCATTCAGTGTGATATTAAAAATACATCTTATCCAACCCTAAACCCAACCCCAATATTCACCCAAACATAAGTGCGTCCAGAACTCTAACCCTAACCCTAACCCTTACCATATGGGCCCATTCATTCTAATGAATCTCATAGGCTATAATGGAGAATGGAAAAACATCCTAAAATTTTTGCCATCAACAGTGTACCATTCAGTGTGATATTAAAAATTCATCTTATCCAACCCTAAACCCAACCCCAATATTCACCGAAACATAAGTGTGTCCTGAACTCTAACCCTAACCCTAACCCTTACCATATGGGCCCATTCATTCGAATGAATCTCATAGGCTATAATGGAGAATGGAAAAACATCCAAAATTTTTCCCCATCAACAGTGTACCATTCAGTGTGATATTAAAAATACATCTTATGCAACCCTTAACCCAACCCCAATATTCACCGAAACATAATTGTGTCCTGAACTCTAACCCTAACCCTTACCATATGGGCCCATTCATTCTAATGAATCTCATAGGCTATAATGGAGAATGGAAAAACATCCAAAAATTTTCCCCATCAGCAGTGTACCATTCAGTGTGATATTAAAAATTCATCTTATCCAACCCTAAACCCAACCCCAATATTCACCGAAACATAAGTGTGTCCTGAACTCTAACCCTAACCCTAACCCTTACCATATGGGCCCATTCACTCTAATGAATCCCATAAGCTATAATGGAGATTGGAAAAACATCCAAAATTTTTCCCCATCAACAGTGTACCATTCAGTGTGATATTAAAAATACATCTTATCCAACCATAAACCCAACCCCAATATTCACCGAAACATAAGTGTGTCCTGAGCTCTAACCCTAACCCTAACCCTTACCATATGGGCCCATTCATTCTAATGAATCTCATAGGCTATAATGGAGAATGGAAAAACATCCAAAAATTTTTACCATCAAGATTATACCATTCAGTGTGATATTAAAAACTAAATCTTACCCAAACCTAAACCCAACCCCAATATTCACTCAAACATAAGTGCGTCCAGAATTCTATCCCTAACCCTAACCCTTACCATATGGGCCCATTCATTCTAATGAATCTCATAGGCTATAATGGAGAATGGAAAAACATCCAAAATTTTTTCCCATCAAGAGTATACCATTCAGTGTGATATTAAAAATATATCTTACCCAACCCTAAACCAGACCCCAATTTTAAACCGAACATATGTGTGTCCTGAACTCTAACCCTAACCCTTACCATATGGGCCCATTCATTCTAATTAATCTCATAGGCTATAATGGAGAATGGAAAAACATCCAAAAAATTTTCCCATCAACAGTGTACCATTCAGTGTGATATTAAAAATACATCTTATCCAACCCTAAACCCAACCCCAATATTCACCGATACATAATTGTGTCCTGAACTCTAACCTTAACCCTTACCATATGAGCCCATTCATTCTAATGAATCTCATAGGCTATAATGGAGAATGGAAAAACATCCAAAAAATTTTCCCATCAAGAGTATACCATTCAGTGTATTAAAAATACATCTTACCCAACCCTAAACCAAACCCCAATATTCACCCGAACTTAAGTGTGTCCTGAACTCTAACCCTAACCCTAACCCTTACCATATGGGCCCATTCATTCTAATGAATCTCATAGGCTATAATGGAGAATGGAAAAACATCCAAAAAATTTTCCCATCAAGAGTATACCATTCAGTGTGATATTAAAAATACATCTTACCCAACCCTAAACCCAACCCCAATATGCACCCGAATATAAGTGTGTCCTGAACTCTAACCCTAACCCTAACCCTTACCATATGGGCCCATTCATTCTAATGAATCTCATAGGCTATAATGGAGAATGGAACAACATCCAAAAAATTTTCCCATCAAGAGTAAACCATTCAGTGTGATATTAAAAATACATCTTATCCAACCCTAAACCCAACCCCAATATTCACCCAAACATAAGTGCGTCCAGAACTCTAACCCTAACCCTAACCCTTACCATATGGGCCCATTTATTCTAATGAATCTCACAGGCTATAATGGAGAATGGAAAAACATCCAAAAATTTTCCCATCAAGAGTATACCATTCAGTGTGGTATTAAAAATGCATCTTACCCAACCCTAAACCAGACCCCAATTTAAAACCGAACATATGTGTGTCCTGAACTCTAACCCTAACCCTAACCCTTACCATATGGGCCCATTCATTCTAATGAATCTCATAGGCTATAATGGAGAATGGAAAAACATCCAAAAAATTTTCCCATCAAGAGTATACCATTCAGTGTGATATTAAAAATACATCTTATCCAACCCTAAACCCAACCCCAATATTCACTCGAACATAAGTGTGTCCTGAACTCTAACCCTAACCCTAACCCTTACCATATGGGCCCATTCATTCTAATGAATCTCATAGGCTATAATGGAGAATGGAAAAACATCCAAAAATTTTCCCCATCAACAGTGTACCATTCAGTGTGATATTAAAAATTCATCTTATCCAACCCTAAACCCAACCCCAATATTCACCGAAACATAAGTGTGTCCTGAACTCTAACCCTAACCCTAACTCTTACCATATGGGCCCATTCATTCTAATGAATCTCATAGGCTATAATGGAGAATGGAAAACATCGAAAATTTTTCCCCATCAACAGTGTACCATTCAGTGTGATATTAAAAATTCATCTTATCCAACCCTAAACCCAACCCCAATATTCACCGAAACATAAGTGTGTCCTGAACTCTAACCCTAACCCTAACCCTTACTATATGGGGCCATTCATTCTAATGAATCTCATAGGCTATAATGGAGAATGGAAAAACATCCAAAAAATTTTACCATCAAGAGTATACCATTCAGTGTGGTATTAAAAATGCATCTTACCCAACCCTAAACCAGACCCCAATTTAAAACCGAACATATGTGTGTCCTGAACTCTAACCCTAACCCTAACCCTTACCATATGGGCCCATTCATTCTAATGAATCTCATAGGCTATAATGGAGAATGGAAAAACATCCAAAAAATTTTCCCATCAAGAGTATACCATTCAGTGTGATATTAAAAATACATCTTATCCAACCCTAAACCCAACCCCAATATTCACTCGAACATAAGTGTGTCCTGAACTCTAACCCTAACCCTAACCCTTACCATATGGGCCCATTCATTCTAATGAATCTCATAGGCTATAATGGAGAATGGAAAAACATCCAAAAATTTTCCCCATCAACAGTGTACCATTCAGTGTGATATTAAAAATTCATCTTATCCAACCCTAAACCCAACCCCAATATTCACCGAAACATAAGTGTGTCCTGAACTCTAACCCTAACCCTAACCCTTACCATATGGGCCCATTCATTCTAATGAATCTCATAGGCTATAATGGAGAATGGAAAACATCGAAAATTTTTCCCCATCAACAGTGTACCATTCAGTGTGATATTAAAAATTCATCTTATCCAACCCTAAACCCAACCCCAATATTCACCGAAACATAAGTGTGTCCTGAACTCTAACCCTAACCCTAACCCTTACTATATGGGGCCATTCATTCTAATGAATCTCATAGGCTATAATGGAGAATGGAAAAACATCCAAAAAATTTTACCATCAAGATTATACCATTCAGTGTGATACTAAAAATACATCTTACCCAACCCTAAACCCAACCCCAATATTCACCCAAACATAAGTGCGTCCAGAACTCTAAACCTAACCCTAACCCTTACCATATGGGGCCATTCATTCTAATGAATCTCATAGGCTATAATGGAGAATGGAAAAACATCCAAAAATTTTCCCCATCAACAGTGTACCATTCAGTGTGATATTAAAAATTCATCTTATCCAACCCTAAACCCAACCCCAATATTCACCGAAACATAAGTGTGTCCTGAACTCTAACCCTAACCCTAACCCTTACCATATGGGCCCATTCATTCTAATGAATCTCATAGGCTATAATGGAGAATGGAAAAACATCCAAAATTTTTCCCCATCAACAGTGTACCATTCACTGTGATATTAAAAATACATCTTATCCAACCCTAAACCCAACCCCAATATTCACCGAAACATAAGTGCGTCCAGAACTCTAACCCTAACCCTAACCCTTACCATATGGGCCCATTCATTCTAATGAATCTCATAGGCTATAATGGAGAATGGAAAAACATCCAAAAAATTTTCCCATCAAGAGTATACCATTCAGTGTGATATTAAAAATACATCTTACCCAACCCTAAACCAGACGCCAATTTTAAACTGAACATATGTGTGTCCCGAACTCTAACCCTAACCCTAACCCTTACCATATGGGCCCATTCATTCTAATGAATCTCATAGGCTATAATGGAGAATGGAAAAACATCCAAAAATTTTCCCCATCAACAGTGTACCATTCAGTGTGATATTAAAAATTCATCTTATCCAACCCTAAACCCAACCCCAATATTCACCGAAAAATAAGTGTGTCCTGAACTCTAACCCTAACCCTAACCCTTACCATATGGGCCCATTCATTCTAATGAATCTCATAGGCTATAATGGAGAATGGAAAACATCGAAAATTTTGTCCCATCAACAGTGTACCATTCAGTGTGATATTAAAAATTCATCTTATCCAACCCTAAACCCAACCCCAATATTCACCGAAACATAAGTGTGTCCTGAACTCTAACCCTAACCCTAACCCTTACTATATGGGGCCATTCATTCTAATGAATCTCATAGGCTATAATGGAGAATGGAAAAACATCCAAAAAATTTTACCATCAAGATTATACCATTCAGTGTGATAGTAAAAATACATCTTACCCAACCCTAAACCCAACCCCAATATTCACCCAAACATAAGTGCGTCCAGAACTCTAACCCTAACCCTAACCCTTACCATATGGGGCCATTCATTCTAATGAATCTCATAGGCTATAATGGAGAATGGAAAAACATCCAAAAATTTTCCCCATCAACAGTGTACCATTCAGTGTGATATTAAAAATTCATCTTATCCAACCCTAAACCCAACCCCAATATTCACCGAAACATAAGTGTGTCCTGAACTCTAACCCTAACCCTAACCCTTACCATATGGGCCCATTCATTCTAATGAATCTCATAGGCTATAATGGAGAATGGAAAAACATCCAAAATTTTTCCCCATCAACAGTGTACCATTCACTGTGATATTAAAAATACATCTTATCCAACCCTAAACCCAACCCCAATATTCACCGAAACATAAGTGCGTCCAGAACTCTAACCCTAACCCTAACCCTTACCATATGGGCCCATTCATTCTAATGAATCTCATAGGCTATAATGGAGAATGGAAAAACATCCAAAAAATTTTCCCATCAAGAGTATACCATTCAGTGTGATATTAAAAATACATCTTACCCAACCCTAAACCAGACGCCAATTTTAAACTGAACATATGTGTGTCCCGAACTCTAACCCTAACCCTAACCCTTACCATATGGGCCCATTCATTCTAATGAATCTCATAGGCTATAATGGAGAATGGAAAAACATCCAAAAAATTTTCCCATCAAGAGTATACCATTCAGTGTGATATTAAAAATACATCTTATCCAACCCTAAACCCAACCCCAATATTCACTCGAACATAAGTGTGTCCTGAACTCTAACCCTAACCCTAACCCTTACCATATGGGCCCATTCATTCTAATGAATCTCATAGGCTATAATGGAGAATGGAAAAACATCCAAAAATTTTCCCCATCAACAGTGTACCATTCAGTGTGATATTAAAAATTCATGTTATCCAACCCTAAACCCAACCCCAATATTCACCGAAACATAAGTGTGTCCTGAACTCTAACCCTAACCCTAACCCTTACCATTTGGCCCATTCATTCTAATGAATCTCATAGGCTATAATGGAGAATGGAAAAACATCGAAAATTTTTCCCCATCAACAGTGTACCATTCAGTGTGATATTAAAAATTCATCTTATCCAACCCTAAACCCAACCCCAATATTCACCGAAACATAAGTGTGTCCTGAACTCTAACCCTAACCCTAACCCTTACCATATGGCCCATTCATTCTAATGAATCTCATAGGCTATAATGGAGAATGGAAAAACATCCAAAATTTTTCCCCATCAACAGTGTACCATTCAGTGTGATATTAAAAATTCATCTTATCCAACCCTAAACCCAACCCCAATATTCACCGAAACATAAGTGTGTCCAGAACTCTAACCCTAACCCTAACCCTTACCATATGGGCCCATTCATTCTAATGAATCTCATAGGCTATAATGGAGAATGGAAAAACATCGAAAATTTTTCCCCATCAACAGTGTACCATTCAGTGTGATATTAAAAATTCATCTTATCCAACCCTAAACCTAACCCCAATATTCACCGAAACATAAGTGTGTCCTGAACTCTAACCCTAACCCTAACCCTTACCATATGGGCCCATTCATTCTAATGAATCTCAAAGGCTATAATGGAGAATGGAAAAACATCCAAAAAATTTTACCATCAAGATTATACCATTCAGTATGATACTAAAAATGCATCTTACCCAACCCTAAACCCAACCCCAATATTCACCCAAACATAAGTGCGTCCAGAATTCTAACCCTAACCCTAACCCTTACCATATGGGCCCATTCATTCTAAGGAATCTCATAGGCTATAATGGAGAATGGAAAAACATCCAAAAATTTTTCCCATCAAGAGTATACCATTCAGTGTGATATTAAAAATACATCTTATCCAACCCTAAACCCAACCCCAATATTCACTCGAACATAAGTGTGTCCTGAACTCTAACCCTAACCCTAACCCTTACCATATGGGCCCATTCATTCTAATGAATCTCATAGGCTATAATGGAGAATGGAAAACATCGAAAATTTTTCCCCATCAACAGTGTACCATTCAGTGTGATATTAAAAATTCATCTTATCCAACCCTAAACCCAACCCCAATATTCACCGAAACATAAGTGTGTCCTGAACTCTAACCCTAACCCTAACCCTTACCATATGGGGCCATTCATTCTAATGAATCTCATAGGCTATAATGGAGAATGGAAAAACATCCAAAAAAATTTACCATCAAGATTATACCATTCAGTGTGATACTAAAAATACATCTTACCCAACCCTAAACCCAACCCCAATATTCACCCAAACATAAGTGCGTCCAGAACTCTAACCCTAACCCTAACCCTTACCATATGGGGCCATTCATTCTAATGAATCTCATAGGCTATAATGGAGAATGGAAAAACATCCAAAAATTTTCCCCATCAACAGTGTACCATTCAGTGTGATATTAAAAATTCATCTTATCCAACCCTAAACCCAACCCCAATATTCACCGAAACATAAGTGTGTCCTGAACTCTAACCCTAACCCTAACCCTTACCATATGGGCCCATTCATTCTAATGAATCTCATAGGCTATAATGGAGAATGGAAAAACATCCAAAATTTTTCCCCATCAACAGTGTACCATTCAGTGTGATATTAAAAATACATCTTATCCAACCCTAAACCCAACCCCAATATTCACCGAAACATAAGTGCGTCCAGAACTCTAACCCTAACCCTAACCCTTACCATATGGGCCCATTCATTCTAATGAATCTCATAGGCTATAATGGAGAATGGAAAAATATCCAAAAAATTTTCCCATCAAGAGTATACCATTCAGTGTGATATTAAAAATACATCTTACCCAACCCTAAACCAGACGCCAATTTTAAACTGAACATATGTGTGTCCCGAACTCTAACCCTAACCCTAACCCCTACCATATGGGCCCATTCATTCTAATGAATCTCATAGGCTATAATGGAGAATGGAAAAACATCCAAAAAATTTTCCCATCAAGAGTATACCATTCAGTGTGATATTAAAAATACATCTTATCCAACCCTAAACCCAACCCCAATATTCACTCGAACATAAGTGTGTCCTGAACTCTAACCCTAACCCTAACCCTTACCATATGGGCCCATTCATTCTAATGAATCTCATAGGCTATAATGGAGAATGGAAAAAAATCCAAAAATTTTCCCCATCAACAGTGTACCATTCAGTGTGATATTAAAAATTCATGTTATCCAACCCTAAACCCAACCCCAATATTCACCGAAACATAAGTGTGTCCTGAACTCTAACCCTAACCCTAACCCTTACCATTTGGCCCATTCATTCTAATGAATCTCATAGGCTATAATGGAGAATGGAAAAACATCGAAAATTTTTCCCCATCAACAGTGTACCATTCAGTGTGATATTAAAAATTCATCTTATCCAACCCTAAACCTAACCCCAATATTCACCGAAACATAAGTGTGTCCTGAACTCTAACCCTAACCCTAACCCTTACCATATGGGCCCATTCATTCTAATGAATCTCAAAGGCTATAATGGAGAATGGAAAAACATCCAAAAAATTTTACCATCAAGATTATACCATTCAGTATGATACTAAAAATGCATCTTACCCAACCCTAAACCCAACCCCAATATTCACCCAAACATAAGTGCGTCCAGAATTCTAACCCTAACCCTAACCCTTACCATATGGGCCCATTCATTCTAAGGAATCTCATAGGCTATAATGGAGAATGGAAAAACATCCAAAAAATTTTCCCATCAAGAGTATACCATTCAGTGTGATATTAAAAATACATCTTATCCAACCCTAAACCCAACCCCAATATTCACTCGAACATAAGTGTGTCCTGAACTCTAACCCTAACCCTAACCCTTACCATATGGGCCCATTCATTCTAATGAATCTCATAGGCTATAATGGAGAATGGAAAACATCGAAAATTTTTCCCCATCAACAGTGTACCATTCAGTGTGATATTAAAAATTCATCTTATCCAACCCTAAACCCAACCCCAATATTCACCGAAACATAAGTGTGTCCTGAACTCTAACCCTAACCCTAACCCTTACCATATGGGGCCATTCATTCTAATGAATCTCATAGGCTATAATGGAGAATGGAAAAACATCCAAAAAAATTTACCATCAAGATTATACCATTCAGTGTGATACTAAAAATACATCTTACCCAACCCTAAACCCAACCCCAATATTCACCCAAACATAAGTGCGTCCAGAACTCTAACCCTAACCCTAACCCTTACCATATGGGGCCATTCATTCTAATGAATCTCATAGGCTATAATGGAGAATGGAAAAACATCCAAAATTTTTCCCCATCAACAGTGTACCATTCAGTGTGATATTAAAAATACATCTTATCCAACCCTAAACCCAACCCCAATATTCACCGAAACATAAGTGCGTCCAGAACTCTAACCCTAACCCTAACCCTTACCATATGGGCCCATTCATTCTAATGAATCTCATAGGCTATAATGGAGAATGGAAAAACATCCAAAATTTTTCCCCATCAACAGTGTACCATTCAGTGTGATATTAAAAATACATCTTATCCAACCCTAAACCCAACCCCAATATTCACCGAAACATAAGTGCGTCCAGAACTCTAACCCTAACCCTAACCCTTACCATATGGGCCCATTCATTCTAATGAATCTCATAGGCTATAATGGAGAATGGAAAAATATCCAAAAAATTTTCCCATCAAGAGTATACCATTCAGTGTGATATTAAAAATACATCTTACCCAACCCTAAACCAGACGCCAATTTTAAACTGAACATATGTGTGTCCCGAACTCTAACCCTAACCCTAACCCCTACCATATGGGCCCATTCATTCTAATGAATCTCATAGGCTATAATGGAGAATGGAAAAACATCCAAAAAATTTTCCCATCAAGAGTATACCATTCAGTGTGATATTAAAAATACATCTTATCCAACCCTAAACCCAACCCCAATATTCACTCGAACATAAGTGTGTCCTGAACTCTAACCCTAACCCTAACCCTTACCATATGGGCCCATTCATTCTAATGAATCTCATAGGCAATAATGGAGAATGGAAAAAAATCCAAAAATTTTCCCCATCAACAGTGTACCATTCAGTGTGATATTAAAAATTCATGTTATCCAACCCTAAACCCAACCCCAATATTCACCGAAACATAAGTGTGTCCTGAACTCTAACCCTAACCCTAACCCTTACCATTTGGCCCATTCATTCTAATGAATCTCATAGGCTATAATGGAGAATGGAAAAACATCGAAAATTTTTCCCCATCAACAGTGTACCATTCAGTGTGATATTAAAAATTCATCTTATCCAACCCTAAACCCAACCCCAATATTCACCGAAACATAAGTGTGTCCTGAACTCTAACCCTAACCCTAACCCTTACCATATGGCCCATTCATTCTAATGAATCTCATAGGCTATAATGGAGAATGGAAAAACATCCAAAAATTTTCCCCATCAACAGTGTACCATTCAGTGTGATATTAAAAATTCATCTTATCCAACCCTAAACCCAACCCCAATATTCACCGAAACATAAGTGTGTCCTGAACTCTAACCCTAACCCTAACCCTTACTATATGGGGCCATTCATTCTAATGAATCTCATAGGCTATAATGGAGAATGGAAAAACATCCAAAAAATTTTACCATCAAGATTATACCATTCAGTATGATACTAAAAATGCATCTTACCCAACCCTAAACCCAACCCCAATATTCACCCAAACATAAGTGCGTCCAAAATTCTAACCCTAACCCTAACCCTTACCATATGGGCCCATTCATTCTAAGCAATCTCATAGGCTATAATGGAGAATGGAAAAACATCCAAAATTTTTTCCCATCAAGAGTATACCATTCAGTGTGATATTAAAAATACATCTTATCCAACCCTAAACCCAACCCCAATATTCACTCGAACATAAGTGTGTCCTGAACTCTAACCCTAACCCTAACCCTTACCATATGGGCCCATTCATTCTAATGAATCTCATAGGCTATAATGGAGAATGGAAAACATCGAAAATTTTTCCCCATCAACAGTGTACCATTCAGTGTGATATTAAAAATTCATCTTATCCAACCCTAAACCCAACCCCAATATTCACCGAAACATAAGTGTGTCCTGAACTCTAACCCTAACCCTAACCCTTACCATATGGGGCCATTCATTCTAATGAATCTCATAGGCTATAATGGAGAATGGAAAAACATCCAAAAAATTTTACCATCAAGATTATACCATTCAGTGTGATACTAAAAATACATCTTACCCAACCCTAAACCCAACCCCAATATTCACCCAAACATAAGTGCGTCCAGAACTCTAACAGTAACCCTAACCCTTACCATATGGGGCCATTCATTCTAATGAATCTCATAGGCTATAATGGAGAATGGGAAAACATCCAAAATTTTTCCCCATCAACAGTGTACCATTCAGTGTGATATTAAAAATTCATCTAATCCAACCCTAAACCCAACCCCAATATTCACCGAAACATAAGTGTGTCCAGAACTCTAACCCTAACCCTAACCCTTACCATATGGGCCCATTCATTCTAATGAATCTCATAGGCTATAATGGAGAATGGAAAAACATCGAAAATTTTTCCCCATCAACAGTGTACCATTCAGTGTGATATTAAAAATTCATCTTATCCAACCCTAAACCTAACCCCAATATTCACCGAAACATAAGTGTGTCCTGAACTCTAACCCTAACCCTAACCCTTACCATATGGGCCCATTCATTCTAATGAATCTCAAAGGCTATAATGGAGAATGGAAAAACATCCAAAAAATTTTACCATCAAGATTATACCATTCAGTATGATACTAAAAATGCATCTTACCCAACCCTAAACCCAACCCCAATATTCACCCAAACATAAGTGCGTCCAGAATTCTAACCCTAACCCTAACCCTTACCATATGGGCCCATTCATTCTAAGGAATCTCATAGGCTATAATGGAGAATGGAAAAACATCCAAAAATTTTTCCCATCAAGAGTATACCATTCAGTGTGATATTAAAAATACATCTTATCCAACCCTAAACCCAACCCCAATATTCACTCGAACATAAGTGTGTCCTGAACTCTAACCCTAACCCTAACCCTTACCATATGGGCCCATTCATTCTAATGAATCTCATAGGCTATAATGGAGAATGGAAAACATCGAAAATTTTTCCCCATCAACAGTGTACCATTCAGTGTGATATTAAAAATTCATCTTATCCAACCCTAAACCCAACCCCAATATTCACCGAAACATAAGTGTGTCCTGAACTCTAACCCTAACCCTAACCCTTACCATATGGGGCCATTCATTCTAATGAATCTCATAGGCTATAATGGAGAATGGAAAAACATCCAAAAAAATTTACCATCAAGATTATACCATTCAGTGTGATACTAAAAATACATCTTACCCAACCCTAAACCCAACCCCAATATTCACCGAAACATAAGTGTGTCCTGAACTCTAACCCTAACCCTAACCCTTACCATATGGCCCATTCATTCTAATGAATCTCATAGGCTATAATGGAGAATGGAAAAACATCCAAAAATTTTCCCCATCAACAGTGTACCATTCAGTGTGATATTAAAAATTCATCTTATCCAACCCTAAACCCAACCCCAATATTCACCGAAACATAAGTGTGTCCTGAACTCTAACCCTAACCCTAACCCTTACCCTATGGGCCCATTCATTCTAATGAATCTCATAGGCTATAATGGAGAATGGAAAAACATCGAAAATTTTTCCCCATCAACAGTGTACCATTCAGTGTGATATTAAAAATTCATCTTATCCAACCCTAAACCCAACCCCAATATTCACCGAAACATAAGTGTGTCCTGAACTCTAACCCTAACCCTAACCCTTACTATATGGGGCCATTCATTCTAATGAATCTCATAGGCTATAATGGAGAATGGAAAAACATCCAAAAAATTTTACCATCAAGATTATACCATTCAGTATGATACTAAAAATGCATCTTACCCAACCCTAAACCCAACCCCAATATTCACCCAAACATAAGTGCGTCCAAAATTCTAACCCTAACCCTAACCCTTACCATATGGGCCCATTCATTCTAAGCAATCTCATAGGCTATAATGGAGAATGGAAAAACATCCAAAATTTTTTCCCATCAAGAGTATACCATTCAGTGTGATATTAAAAATACATCTTATCCAACCCTAAACCCAACCCCAATATTCACTCGAACATAAGTGTGTCCTGAACTCTAACCCTAACCCTAACCCTTACCATATGGGCCCATTCATTCTAATGAATCTCATAGGCTATAATGGAGAATGGAAAACATCGAAAATTTTTCCCCATCAACAGTGTACCATTCAGTGTGATATTAAAAATTCATCTTATCCAACCCTAAACCCAACCCCAATATTCACCGAAACATAAGTGTGTCCTGAACTCTAACCCTAACCCTAACCCTTACCATATGGGGCCATTCATTCTAATGAATCTCATAGGCTATAATGGAGAATGGAAAAACATCCAAAAAATTTTACCATCAAGATTATACCATTCAGTGTGATACTAAAAATACATCTTACCCAACCCTAAACCCAACCCCAATATTCACCCAAACATAAGTGCGTCCAGAACTCTAACCCTAACCCTAACCCTTACCATATGGGGCCATTCATTCTAATGAATCTCATAGGCTATAATGGAGAATGGGAAAACATCCAAAATTTTTCCCCATCAACAGTGTACCATTCAGTGTGATATTAAAAATTCATCTTATCCAACCCTAAACCCAACCCCAATATTCACCGAAACATAAGTGTGTCCAGAACTCTAACCCTAACCCTAACCCTTACCATATGGACCCATTCATTCTAATGAATCTCATAGGCTATAATGGAGAATGGAAAAACATCGAAAATTTTTCCCCATCAACAGTGTACCATTCAGTGTGATATTAAAAATTCATCTTATCCAACCCTAAACCTAACCCCAATATTCACCGAAACATAAGTGTGTCCTGAACTCTAACCCTAACCCTAACCCTTACCATATGGGCCCATTCATTCTAATGAATCTCAAAGGCTATAATGGAGAATGGAAAAACATCCAAAAAATTTTACCATCAAGATTATACCATTCAGTATGATACTAAAAATGCATCTTACCCAACCCTAAACCCAACCCCAATATTCACCCAAACATAAGTGCGTCCAGAATTCTAACCCTAACCCTAACCCTTACCATATGGGCCCATTCATTCTAAGGAATCTCATAGGCTATAATGGAGAATGGAAAAACATCCAAAATTTTTTCCCATCAAGAGTATACCATTCAGTGTGATATTAAAAATACATCTTATCCAACCCTAAACCCAACCCCAATATTCACTCGAACATAAGTGTGTCCTGAACTCTAACCCTAACCCTAACCCTTACCATATGGGCCCATTCATTCTAATGAATCTCATAGGCTATAATGGAGAATGGAAAACATCGAAAATTTTTCCCCATCAACAGTGTACCATTCAGTGTGATATTAAAAATTCATCTTATCCAACCCTAAACCCAACCCCAATATTCACCGAAACATAAGTGTGTCCTGAACTCTAACCCTAACCCTAACCCTTAACATATGGGGCCATTCATTCTAATGAATCTCATAGGCTATAATGGAGAATGGAAAAACATCCAAAAAAATTTACCATCAAGATTATACCATTCAGTGTGATACTAAAAATACATCTTACCCAACCCTAAACCCAACCCCAATATTCACCCAAACATAAGTGCGTCCAGAACTCTAACCCTAACCCTAACCCTTACCATATGGGGCCATTCATTCTAATGAATCTCATAGGCTATAATGGAGAATGGAAAAACATCCAAAAATTTTCCCCATCAACAGTGTACCATTCAGTGTGATATTAAAAATTCATCTTATCCAACCCTAAACCCAACCCCAATATTCACCGAAACATAAGTGTGTCCTGAACTCTAACCCTAACCCTAACCCTTACCATATGGGCCCATTCATTCTAATGAATCTCATAGGCTATAATGGAGAATGGAAAAACATCCAAAATTTTTCCCCATCAACAGTGTACCATTCAGTGTGATATTAAAAATACATCTTATCCAACCCTAAACCCAACCCCAATATTCACCGAAACATAAGTGCGTCCAGAACTCTAACCCTAACCCTAACCCTTACCATATGGGCCCATTCATTCTAATGAATCTCATAGGCTATAATGGAGAATGGAAAAATATCCAAAAAATTTTCCCATCAAGAGTATACCATTCAGTGTGATATTAAAAATACATCTTACCCAACCCTAAACCAGACGCCAATTTTAAACTGAACATATGTGTGTCCCGAACTCTAACCCTAACCCTAACCCCTACCATATGGGCCCATTCATTCTAATGAATCTCATAGGCTATAATGGAGAATGGAAAAACATCCAAAAAATTTTCCCATCAAGAGTATACCATTCAGTGTGATATTAAAAATACATCTTATCCAACCCTAAACCCAACCCCAATATTCACTCGAACATAAGTGTGTCCTGAACTCTAACCCTAACCCTAACCCTTACCATATGGGCCCATTCATTCTAATGAATCTCATAGGCTATAATGGAGAATGGAAAAAAATCCAAAAATTTTCCCCATCAACAGTGTACCATTCAGTGTGATATTAAAAATTCATCTTATCCAACCCTAAACCCAACCCCAATATTCACCGAAACATAAGTGTGTCCTGAACTCTAACCCTAACCCTAACCCTTACCATTTGGCCCATTCATTCTAATGAATCTCATAGGCTATAATGGAGAATGGAAAAACATCGAAAATTTTTCCCCATCAACAGTGTACCATTCAGTGTGATATTAAAAATTCATCTTATCCAACCCTAAACCCAACCCCAATATTCACCGAAACATAAGTGTGTCCTGAACTCTAACCCTAACCCTAACCCTTACCATATGGCCCATTCATTCTAATGAATCTCATAGGCTATAATGGAGAATGGAAAAACATCCAAAAATTTTCCCCATCAACAGTGTACCATTCAGTGTGATATTAAAAATTCATCTTATCCAACCCTAAACCCAACCCCAATATTCACCGAAACATAAGTGTGTCCTGAACTCTAACCCTAACCCTAACCCTTACCATATGGGCCCATTCATTCTAATGAATCTCATAGGCTATAATGGAGAATGGAAAAACATCGAAAATTTTTCCCCATCAACAGTGTACCATTCAGTGTGATATTAAAAATTCATCTTATCCAACCCTAAACCTAACCCCAATATTCACCGAAACATAAGTGTGTCCTGAACTCTAACCCTAACCCTAACCCTTACCATATGGGCCCATTCATTCTAATGAATCTCATAGGCTATAATGGAGAATGGAAAAACATCCAAAAAAATTTACCATCAAGATTATACCATTCAGTATGATACTAAAAATACATCTTACCCAACCCTAAACCCAACCCCAATATTCACCCAAACATAAGTGCGTCCAGAACTCTAACCCTAACCCTAACCCTAACCCTTACCATATGGGCCCATTCATTCTAATGAATCTCATAGGCTATAATGGAGAATGGAAAAACATCCAAAAAATTTTCCCATCAAGAGTATACCATTCAGTGTGATATTAAAAATACATCTTATCCAACCCTAAACCCAACCCCAATATTCACTCGAACATAAGTGTGTCCTGAACTCTAACCCTAACCCTAACCCTTACCATATGGGCCCATTCATTCTAATGAATCTCATAGGCTATAATGGAGAATGGAAAAACATCCAAAAATTTTCCCCATCAACAGTGTACCATTCAGTGTGATATTAAAAATTCATGTTATCCAACCCTAAACCCAACCCCAATATTCACTGAAACATAAGTGTGTCCTGAACTCTAACCCTAACCCTAACCCTTACCATATGGGCCCATTCATTCTAATGAATCTCATAGGCTATAATGGAGAATGGAAAACATCGAAAATTTTTCCCCATCAACAGTGTATCATTCAGTGTGATATTAAAAATTCATCTTATCCAACCCTAAACCCAACCCCAATATTCACCGAAACATAAGTGTGTCCTGAACTCTAACCCTAACCCTAACCCTTACCATATGGGCCCATTCATTCTAATGAATCTCATAGGCTATAATGGAGAATGGAAAAACATCCAAAAATTTTTACCATCAAGATTATACCATTCAGTGTGATACTAAAAATACATCTTACCCAACCCTAAACCCAACCCCAATATTCACCCAAACATAAGTGCGTCCAGAACTCTAACCCTAACCCTAACCCTTACCATATGGGCCCATTCATTCTAATGAATCTCATAGGCTATAATGGAGAATGGGAAAACATCCAAAAATTTTTCCCATCAAGAGTATACCATTCAGTGTGATATTAAAAATACATCTTACCCAACCCTAAACTAGACCCCAATTTTAAACCGAACATATGTGTGTCCTGAACTCTAACCCTAACCTTAACCCTTACCATATGGGCCCATTAATTCTAATGAATCTCATAGGCTATAATGGAGAATGGAAAAACATCCAAAAATTTTTCCCATCAAGAGTATACCATTCAGTGTGATATTAAAAATACATCTTACCCAACCCTAAACCAAACCCCAATATTCACCCGAACTTAAGTGTGTCCTGAACTCTAACTCTAACCCTAACCCTTACCATATGGGCCCATTCATTCTAATGAATCTCATAGGCTATAATGGAGAATGGAAAAACATCCAAAAAATTTTCCCATCAAGAGTATACCATTCAGTGTGATATTAAAAATACATCTTACCCAACCCTAAACCCAACCCCAATATGCACCCGAACATAAGTGTGTCCTGAACTCTAACCCTAACCCTTACCATATGGGCCCATTCATTCTAATGAATCTCATAGGCTATAATGGAGAATGGAAAAACATCCAAAATTTTCCCCCATCAACAGTGTACCATTCAGTGTGATATTAAAAATACATCTTATCCAACCCTAAACCCAACCCCAATATTCACCGAAACATAAGTGCGTCCAGAACTCTAACCCTAACCCTAACCCTTACCATATGGGCCCATTCATTCTAATGAATCTCATAGGCTATAATGGAGAATGGAAAAACATCCAAAAAATTTTCCCATCAAGAGTATACCATTCAGTGTGATATTAAAAATACATCTTACCCAACCCTAAACACAACCCCAATATGCACCCGAACATAAGTGTGTCCTGAACTCTAACCCTAACCCTAACCCTTACCATATGGGCCCATTCATTCTAATGAATCTCATAGGCTATAATGGAGAATGGAACAACATCCAAAAAATTTTCCCATCAAGAGTATACCATTCAGTGTGATATTAAAAATACATCTTATCCAACCCTAAACCCAACCCCAATATTCACCCAAACATAAGTGCGTCCAGAACTCTAACCCTAACCCTAACCCTTACCATATGGGCCCATTTATTCTAATGAATCTCATAGGCTATAATGGAGAATGGAAAAACATCCAAAAAATTTTCCCATCAAGAGTATACCATTCAGTGTGGTATTAAAAATGCATCTTACCCAACCCTAAACCAGACCCCAATTTAAAACCGAACATATGTGTGTCCTGAACTCTAACCCTAACCCTAACCCTTACCATATGGGCCCATTCATTCTAATGAATCTCATAGGCTATAATGGAGAATGGAAAAACATACAAAAATTTTTCCCATCAAGAGTATACCATTCAGTGTGATATTAAAAATACATCTTATCCAACCCTAAACCCAACCCCAATATTCACTCGAACATAAGTGTGTCCTGAACTCTAACCCTAACCCTTACCATATGGGCCCATTCATTCTAATGAATCTCATAGGCTATAATGGAGAATGGAAAAACATCCAAAAATTTTCCCCATCAACAGTGTACCATTCAGTGTGATATTAAAAATTCATCTTATCCAACCCTAAACCCAACCCCAATATTCACCGAAACATAAGTGTGTCCTGAACTCTAACCCTAACCCTAACCCTTACCATATGGGCCCATTCATTCTAATGAATCTCATAGGCTATAATGGAGAATGGAAAAACATCCAAAATTTTTCCCCATCAAGAGTATACCATTCAGTGTGATATTAAAAATACATCTTATCCAACCCTAAACCCAACCCCAATATTCACCCAAACATAAGTGCGTCCAGAACTCTAACCCTAACCCTAACCCTTACCATATGGGCCCATTTATTCTAATGAATCTCATAGGCTATAATGGAGAATGGAAAAACATCCAAAAATTTTCCCCATCAACAGTGTAGCATTCAGTGTGATATTAAAAATTCATCTTATCCAACCCTAAACCCAACCCCAATATTCACCGAAACATAAGTGTGTCCTGAACTCTAACCCTAACCCTAACCCTTACCATATGGGCCCATTCATTCTAATGAATCTCATAGGCTATAATGGAGAATGGGAAAACATCCAAAATTTTTCCCCATCAACAGTGTACCATTCAGAGTGATATTAAAAATACATCTTATCCAACCCTAAACCCAACCCCAATATTCACCCAAACATAAGTGCGTCCAGAACTCTAACCCTAACCCTAACCCTTACCATATGGGGCCATTCATTCTAATGAATCTCATAGGCTATAATGGAGAATGGAAAAACATCAAAAGATTTTCCCCATCAACAGTGTACCATTCAGTGTGATATTAAAAATACATCTTATCCAACCCTAAACCCAACCCCAATATTCACCGAAACATAAGTGTGTCCTGAACTCTAACCCTAACCCTAACCCTTACCATATGGGCCCATTCATTCTGATGAATCTCATAGGCTATAATGGAGAATGGAAAAACATCCAAAAATTTTCCCCATCAACACTGTACCATTCAGTGTGATATTAAAAATTCATCTTATCCCAACCTAAACCCAACCCCAATATTCACCGAAACATAAGTGTGTCTTGAACTCTAACCCTAACCCTAACCCTTACCATATGGGCCCATTCATTCTAATGAATCTCATAGGCTATAATGGAGAATGGGAAAACATCCAAAATTTTTCCCCATCAACAGTGTACCATTCAGTGTGATATTAAAAATACATCTTATCCAACCCTAAACCCAACACCAATATTCACCCAAACATAAGTGCGTCCAGAACACTAACCCTAACCCTAACCCTTACCATATGGGGCCATTCATTCTAATGAATCTCATAGGCTATAATGGAGAATGGAAAAACATCCAAAATTTTTCCCCATCAACAGTGTACCATTCAGTGTGATATTAAAAATACATCTTATCCAACCCTAAACCCAACCCCAAAATTCACCGAAACATAAGTGTGTCCTGAACTCTAACCCTAACCCTAACCCTTACCATATGGGCCCATTCATTCTGATGCATCTCATAGGCTATAATGGAGAATGGAAAAACATCCAAAAATTTTCCCCATCAACACTGTACCATTCAGTGTGATATTAAAAATTCATCTTATCCCACCCTAAACCCAACCCCAATATTCACCGAAACATAAGTGTATATTGAACTCTAACCCTAACCCTAACCCTTACCATATGGGGCCATTCATTCTAATGAATCTCATAGGCTATAATGGAGAATGGAAAAACATCCAAAATTTTTCCCCATCAACAGTGTACCATTCAGTGTGATATTAAAAATACATCTTATCCAACCCTAAACCCAACCCCAATATTAACCCAAACATAAGTGCGTCCAGAACTCTAACCCTAACCCTAACCCTTACCATATGGGGCCATTCATTCTAATGAATCTCATAGGCTATAATGGAGAATGGAAAAACATCCAAAATTTTTCCCCATCAACAGTGTACAATTCAGTGTGATATTAAAAATACATCTTATCCAACCCTAAACCCAACCCCAATATTCACCGAAACATAAGTGTGTCCTGAACTCTAACCCTAACCCTAACCCTTACCACATGGGCCCATTCATTCTAATGAATCTCATAGGCTATAATGGAGAATGGAAAAACATACAAAAATTTTTCCCATCAAGAGTATACCATTCAGTGTGATATTAAAAATACATCTTATCCAACCCTAAACCCAACCCCAATATTCATCGAAACATAAGTGTGTCCTGAACTCTAACCCTAACCCTAACCCTTACCATATGGGCCCATTCATTCTAATGAATCTCATAGGCTATAATGGAGAATGGAAAAACATCCAAAAATTTTTACCATCAAGATTATACCATTCAGTGTGATATTAAAAATTCATCTAATCCAGCCCTAAACCGAACCCCAATATTCACTCGAACATAAGTGTGTCCTGAACTCTAACCCTAACCCTAACCCTTACCATATGGGCCCATTCATTCTAATGAATCTCATAGGCTATAATGGAGAACGGAAAAACATCCAAAAATTTTCCCCATCAACAGTGTACCATTCAGTGTGATATTAAAAATTCATCTTATCCAACCCTAAACCCAACTCCAATATTCACCGAAAAATAAGTGTGTCCTGAACTCTCACCCTAACCCTAACCCTTACCATATGGGCCCATTCATTCTAATGAATCTCATAGGCTATAATGGAGAATGGAAAAACATCCAAAATTTTCCCCCATCAACAGTGTACCATTCAGTGTGATATTAAAAATACATCTTATCCAACCCTAAACCCAACCCCAATATTCACCGAAACATAAGTGTGTCCTGAACTCTAACCCTAACCCTAACCCTTACCATATGGGCCCATTCATTCTAATGAATCTCATAGGCTATAATGGAGAATGGAAAAACATACAAAAATTTTTCCCATCAAGAGTATACCATTCAGTGTGATATTAAAAATACATCTTATCCAACCCTAAACCCAACCCCAATATTCATCGAAACATAAGTGTGTCCTGAACTCTAACCCTAACCCTAACCCTTACCATATGGGCCCATTCATTCTAATGAATCTCATAGGCTATAATGGAGAATGGAAAAACATCCAAAAATTTTTACCATCAAGATTATACCATTCAGTGTGATATTAAAAATTCATCTTATCCAGCCCTAAACCGAACCCCAATATTCACTCGAACATAAGTATGTCCTGAACTCTAAACCTAACCCTAACCCTTACCATATGGGCCCATTCATTCTAATGAATCTCATAGGCTATAATGGAGAACGGAAAAACATCCAAAAATTTTCCCCATCAACAGTGTACCATTCAGTGTGATATTAAAAATTCATCTTATCCAACCCTAAACCCAACCCCAATATTCACCGAAAAATAAGTGTGTCCTGAACTCTAACCCTAACCCTAACCCTTACCATATGGGCCCATTCATTCTAATGAATCTCATAGGCTATAATGGAGAATGGAAAAACATCCAAAAAATTTTCCCATCAACAGTGTACCATTCAGTGTGATATTAAAAATACATCTTATCCAACCCTAAACCCAACCCCAATATTCACCGAAACATAAGTGTGTCCTGAACTCTAACCCTAACCCTAACCCTTACCATATGGGCCCATTTATTCTAATGAATCTCATAGGCTATAATGGAGAATGGAAAAACATCCAAAAATTTTCCCCATCAACAGTGTACCATTCAGTGTGATATTAAAAATTCATCTTATCCAACCCTAAACCCAACCCCAATATTCACCGAAACATAAGTGTGTCCTGAACTCTAACCCTAACCCTAACCCTTACCATATGGGCCATTCATTCTAATGAATCTCATAGGCTATAAAGGAGAATGGAAAAACATCCAAAATTTTTCCCCATCAACAGTGTACCATTCAGTGTGATATTAAAAATACATCTTACCCAACCCTAAACACAACCCCAATATGCACCCGAACATAAGTGTGTCCTGAACTCTAACCCTAACCCTAACCCTTACCATATGGGCCCATTCATTCTAATGAATCTCATAGGCTATAATGGAGAATGGAACAACATCCAAAAAATTTTCCCATCAAGAGTATACCATTCAGTGTGATATTAAAAATACATCTTATCCAACCCTAAACCCAACCCCAATATTCACCCAAACATAAGTGCGTCCAGAACTCTAACCCTAACCCTAACCCTTACCATATGGGCCCATTCATTCTAATGAATCTCATAGGCTATAATGGAGAATGGAAAAACATCCAAAAATTTTCCCCATCAACAGTGTACCATTCAGTGTGATATTAAAAATTCATCTTATCCAACCCTAAACCCAACCCCAATATTCACCGAAACATAAGTGTGTCCTGAACTCTAACCCTAACCCTAACCCTTACCATATGGGCCCATTCATTCTGATGAATCTCATAGGCTATAATGGAGAATGGAAAAACATCCAAAAATTTTCCCCATCAACACTGTACCATTCAGTGTGATATTAAAAATACATCTTATCCAACCCTAAACCCAACCCCAATATTCACCCAAACATAAGTGCGTCCAGAACTCTAACCCTAACCCTAACCCTTACCATATGGGGCCATTCATTCTAATGAATCTCATAGGCTATAATGGAGAATGGAAAAACATCCAAAATTTTTCCCCATCAACAGTGTACCATTCAGTGTGATATTAAAAATACATCTTATCCAACCCTAAACCCAACCCCAATATTCACCGAAACATAAGTGTGTCCTGAACTCTAACCCTAACCCTAACCCTTACCATATGGGCCCATTCATTCTAATGAATCTCATAGGCTATAATGGAGAATGGAAAAACATACAAAAATTTTTCCCATCAAGAGTATACCATTCAGTGTGATATTAAAAATACATCTTATCCAACCCTAAACCCAACCCCAATATTCACCAAAACATAAGTGTATCCTGAACTCTAACCCTAACCCTAACCCTTACCATATGGGCCCATTCATTCTAATGAATCTCATAGGCTATAATGGAGAATGGAAAAACATCCAAAAATTTTTCCCATCAAGAGTATACCATTCAGTGTGATATTAAAAATACATCTTATCCAACCCTAAACCCAACCCCAATATTCACTCGAACATAAGTGTGTCCTGAACTCTAACCCTAACCCTAACCCTTACCATATGGGCCCATTCATTCTAATGAATCTCATAGGCTATAATGGAGAATGGAAAAACATCCAAAAATTTTCCCCATCAACAGTGTACCATTCAGTGTGATATTAAAAATTCATGTTATCCAACCCTAAACCCAACCCCAATATTCACTGAAACATAAGTGTGTCCTGAACTCTAACCCTAACCCTAACCCTTACCATATGGGCCCATTCATTCTAATGAATCTCATAGGCTATAATGGAGAATGGAAAACATCGAAAATTTTTCCCCATCAACAGTGTATCATTCAGTGTGATATTAAAAATTCATCTTATCCAACCCTAAACCCAACCCCAATATTCACCGAAACATAAGTGTGTCCTGAACTCTAACCCTAACCCTAACCCTTACCATATGGGCCCATTCATTCTAATGAATCTCATAGGCTGTAATGGAGAATGGAAAAACATCCAAAAAATTTTACCATCAAGATTATACCATTCAGTGTGATACTAAAAATACATCTTACCCAACCCTAAACCCAACCCCAATATTCACCCAAACATAAGTGCGTCCAGAACTCTAACCCTAACCCTAACCCTTACCATATGGGCCCATTCATTCTAATGAATCTCATAGGCTATAATGGAGAATGGGAAAACATCCAAAATTTTTTCCCATCAAGAGTATACCATTCAGTGTGATATTAAAAATACATCTTACCCAACCCTAAACTAGACCCCAATTTTAAACCGAACATATGTGTGTCCTGAACTCTAACCCTAACCTTAACCCTTACCATATGGGCCCATTCATTCTAATGAATCTCATAGGCTATAATGGAGAATGGAAAAACATCCAAAATTTTCCCCCATCAACAGTGTACCATTCAGTGTGATATTAAAAATACATCTTATCCAACCCTAAACCCAACCCCAATATTCACCGAAACATAAGTGCATCCAGAACTCTAACCCTAACCCTAACCCTTACCATATGGGCCCATTCATTCTGATGAATCTCATAGGCTATAATGGAGAATGGAAAAACATCCAAAAATTTTCCCCATCAACACTGTACCATTCAGTGTGATATTAAAAATACATCTTATCCAACCCTAAACCCAACCCCAATATTCACCCAAACATAAGTGCGTCCAGAACTCTAACCCTAACCCTAACCCTTACCATATGGGGCCATTCATTCTAATGAATCTCATAGGCTATAATGGAGAATGGAAAAACATCCAAAATTTTTCCCCATCAACAGTGTACCATTCAGTGTGATATTAAAAATACATCTTATCCAACCCTAAACCCAACCCCAATATTCACCGAAACATAAGTGTGTCCTGAACTCTAACCCTAACCCTTACCATATGGGCCCATTCATTCTAATGAATCTCATAGGCTATAATGGAGAATGGAAAAACATACACAAATTTTTCCCATCAAGAGTATACCATTCAGTGTGATATTAAAAATACATCTTATCCAACCCTAAACCCAACCCCAATATTCACCAAAACATAAGTGTATCCTGAACTCTAACCCTAACCCTAACCCTTACCATATGGGCCCATTCATTCTAATGAATCTCATAGGCTATAATGGAGAATGGAAAAACATCCAAAAATTTTTCCCATCAAGAGTATACCATTCAGTGTGATATTAAAAATACATCTTATCCAACCCTAAACCCAACCCCAATATTCACTCGAACATAAGTGTGTCCTGAACTCTAACCCTAACCCTAACCCTTAACATATGGGCCCATTCATTCTAATGAATCTCATAGGCTATAATGGAGAATGGAAAAACATCCAAAAATTTTCCCCATCAACAGTGTACCATTCAGTGTGATATTAAAAATTCATGTTATCCAACCCTAAACCCAACCCCAATATTCACTGAAACATAAGTGTGTCCTGAACTCTAACCCTAACCCTAACCCTTACCATATGGGCCCATTCATTCTAATGAATCTCATAGGCTATAATGGAGAATGGAAAACATCGAAAATTTTTCCCCATCAACAGTGTATCATTCAGTGTGATATTAAAAATTCATCTTATCCAACCCTAAACCCAACCCCAATATTCACCGAAACATAAGTGTGTCCTGAACTCTAACCCTAACCCTAACCCTTACCATATGGGCCCATTCATTCTAATGAATCTCATAGGCTGTAATGGAGAATGGAAAAACATCCAAAAAATTTTACCATCAAGATTATACCATTCAGTGTGATACTAAAAATACATCTTACCCAACCCTAAACCCAACCCCAATATTCACCCAAACATAAGTGCGTCCAGAACTCTAACCCTAACCCTAACCCTTACCATATGGGCCCATTCATTCTAATGAATCTCATAGGCTATAATGGAGAATGGGAAAACATCCAAAATTTTTTCCCATCAAGAGTATACCATTCAGTGTGATATTAAAAATACATCTTACCCAACCCTAAACTAGACCCCAATTTTAAACCGAACATATGTGTGTCCTGAACTCTAACCCTAACCTTAACCCTTACCATATGGGCCCATTCATTCTAATGAATCTCATAGGCTATAATGGAGAATGGAAAAACATCCAAAATTTTCCCCCATCAACAGTGTACCATTCAGTGTGATATTAAAAATACATCTTATCCAACCCTAAACCCAACCCCAATATTCACCGAAACATAAGTGCGTCCAGAACTCTAACCCTAACCCTTACCATATGGGCCCATTCATTCTAATGAATCTCATAGGCTATAATGGAGAATGGAAAAACATCCAAAAAATTTTCCCATCAAGAGTATACCATTCAGTGTGATATTAAAAATACATCTTACCCAACCCTAAACACAACCCCAATATGCACCCGAACATAAGTGTTTCCTGAACTCTAACCCTAACCCTAACCCTTACCATATGGGCCCATTCATTCTAATGAATCTCATAGGCTATAATGGAGAATGGAACAACATCCAAAAAATTTTCCCATCAAGAGTATACCATTCAGTGTGATATTAAAAATACATCTTATCCAACCCTAAACCCAACCCCAATATTCACCCAAACATAAGTGCGTCCAGAACTCTAACCCTAACCCTAACCCTTACCATATGGGCCCATTTATTCTAATGAATCTCATAGGCTATAATGGAGAATGGAAAAACATCCAAAAAATTTTCCCATCAAGAGTATACCATTCAGTGTGGTATTAAAAATGCATCTTACCCAACCCTAAACCAGACCCCAATTTAAAACCGAACATATGTGTGTCCTGAACTCTAACCCTAACCCTAACCCTTACCATATGGGCCCATTCATTCTAATGAATCTCATAGGCTATAATGGAGAATGGAAAAACATCCAAAAATTTTTCCCATCAAGAGTATACCATTCAGTGTGATATTAAAAATACATCTTATCCAACCCTAAACCCAACCCCAATATTCACTCGAACATAAGTGTGTCCTGAACTCTAACCCTAACCCTTACCATATGGGCCCATTCATTCTAATGAATCTCATAGGCTATAATGGAGAATGGAAAAACATCCAAAAATTTTCCCCATCAACAGTGTACCATTCAGTGTGATATTAAAAATTCATCTTATCCAACCCTAAACCCAACCCCAATATTCACCGAAACATAAGTGTGTCCTGAACTCTAACCCTAACCCTAACCCTTACCATATGGGCCCATTCATTCTAATGAATCTCATAGGCTATAATGGAGAATGGAAAAACATCCAAAATTTTTCCCCATCAACAGTGTACCATTCAGAGTGATATTAAAAATACATCTTATCCAACCCTAAACCCAACCCCAATATTCACCCAAACATAAGTGCGTCCAGAACTCTAACCCTAACCCTAACCCTTACCATATGGGGCCATTCATTCTAATGAATCTCATAGGCTATAATGGAGAATGGAAAAACATCCAAAAATTTTCCCCATCAACAGTGTACCATTCAGTGTGATATTAAAAATTCATCTTATCCAACCCTAAACCCAACCCCAATATTCACCGAAACATAAGTGTGTCCTGAACTCTAACCCTAACCCTAACCCTTACCATATGGGCCCATTCATTCTAATGAATCTCATAGGCTATAATGGAGAATGGAAAAACATCCAAAATTTTTCCCCATCAACAGTGTACCATTCAGAGTGATATTAAAAATACATCTTATCCAACCCTAAACCCAACCCCAATATTCACCCAAACATAAGTGCGTCCAGAACTCTAACCCTAACCCTAACCCTTACCATATGGGGCCATTCATTCTAATGAATCTCATAGGCTATAATGGAGAATGGAAAAACATCCAAAATTTTTCCCCATCAACAGTGTACCATTCAGTGTGATATTAAAAATACATCTTATCCAACCCTAAACCCAACCCCAAAATTCACCGAAACATAAGTGTGTCCTGAACTCTAACCCTAACCCTAACCCTTACCATATGGGCCCATTCATTCTGATGCATCTCATAGGCTATAATGGAGAATGGAAAAACATCCAAAAATTTTCCCCATCAACACTGTACCATTCAGTGTGATATTAAAAATTCATCTTATCCCACCCTAAACCCAACCCCAATATTCACCGAAACATAAGTGTATATTGAACTCTAACCCTAACCCTAACCCTTACCATATGGGGCCATTCATTCTAATGAATCTCATAGGCTATAATGGAGAATGGAAAAACATCCAAAATTTTTCCCCATCAACAGTGTACAATTCAGTGTGATATTAAAAATACATCTTATCCAACCCTAAACCCAACCCCAATATTCACCGAAACATAAGTGTGTCCTGAAATCTAACCCTAACCCTAACCCTTACCATATGGGCCCATTCATTCTAATGAATCTCATAGGCTATAATGGAGAATGGAAAAACATACAAAAATTTTTCCCATCAAGAGTATACCATTCAGTGTGATATTAAAAATACATCTTATCCAACCCTAAACCCAACCCCAATATTCATCGAAACATAAGTGTGTCCTGAACTCTAACCCTAACCCTAACCCTTACCATATGGGCCCATTCATTCTAATGAATCTCATAGGCTATAATGGAGAATGGAAAAACATCCAAAAATTTTTACCATCAAGATTATACCATTCAGTGTGATATTAAAAATTCATCTTATCCAGCCCTAAACCGAACCCCAATATTCACTCGAACATAAGTGTGTCCTGAACTCTAACCCTAACCCTAACCCTTACCATATGGGCCCATTCATTCTAATGAATCTCATAGGCTATAATGGAGAACGGAAAAACATCCAAAAATTTTCCCCATCAACAGTGTACCATTCAGTGTGATATTAAAAATTCATCTTATCCAACCCTAAACCCAACCCCAATATTCACCGAAAAATAAGTGTGTCCTGAACTCTCACCCTAACCCTAACCCTTACCATATGGGCCCATTCATTCTAATGAATCTCATAGGCTATAATGGAGAATGGAAAAACATCCAAAATTTTTCCCCATCAACAGTGTACCATTCAGTGTGATATTAAAAATTCATCTTATCCAACCCTAAACCCAACCCCAATATTCACCGAAAAATAAGTGTGTCCTGAACTCTAACCCTAACCCTAACCCTTACCATATGGGCCCATTCATTCTAATGAATCTCATAGGCTATAATGGAGAATGGAAAACATCCAAAAAATTTTCCCATCAACAGTGTACCATTCAGTGTGATATTAAAAATACATCTTATCCAACCCTAAACCCAACCCCAATATTCACCGAAACATAAGTGTGTCCTGAACTCTAACCCTAACCCTAACCCTTACCATATGGGCCCATTTATTCTAATGAATCTCATAGGCTATAATGGAGAATGGAAAAACATCCAAAAATATTCCCCATCAACAGTGTACCATTCAGTGTGATATTAAAAATTCATCTTATCCAACCCTAAACCCAACCCCAATATTCACCGAAACATAAGTGTGTCCTGAACTCTAACCCTAACCCTAACCCTTACCATATGGGCCCATTCATTCTAATGAATCTCATAGGCTATAAAGGAGAACGGAAAAACATCCAAAATTTTTCCCCATCAACAGTGTACCATTCAGTGTGATATTAAAAATACATCTTATCCAACCCTAAACCCAACCCCAATATTCACCGAAACATAAGTGCGTCCAGAACTCTAACCCTAACCCTAACCCTTACCATATGGGCCCATTCATTCTAATGAATCTCATAGGCTATAATGGAGAATGGAAAAACATCCAAAAATTTTTCCCATCAAGAGTATACCATTCAGTGTGATATTAAAAATACATCTTACCAACCCTAAACCAGACGCCAATTTTAAACTGAACATATGTGTGTCCCGAACTCTAACCCTAACCCTAACCCTTACCATATGGGCCCATTCATTCTAATGAATCTCATAGGCTATAATGGAGAATGGAAAAACATCCAAAAATTTTCCCCATCAACAGTGTACCATTCAGTGTGATATTAAAAATTCATCTTATCCAACCCTAAACCCAACCCCAATATTCACCGAAACATAAGTGTGTCCTGAACTCTAACCCTAACCCTAACCCTTACCATATGGGCCCATTCATTCTGATGAATCTCATAGGCTATAATGGAGAATGGAAAAACATCCAAAAATTTTCCCCATCAACACTGTACCATTCAGTGTGATATTAAAAATACATCTTATCCAACCCTAAACCCAACCCCAATATTCACCCAAACATAAGTGCGTCCAGAACTCTAACCCTAACCCTAACCCTTACCATATGGGGCCATTCATTCTAATGAATCTCATAGGCTATAATGGAGAATGGAAAAACATCCAAAATTTTTCCCCATCAACAGTGTACCATTCAGTGTGATATTAAAAATACATCTTATCCAACCCTAAACCCAACCCCAATATTCACCGAAACATAAGTGTGTCCTGAACTCTAACCCTAACCCTAACCCTTACCATATGGGCCCATTCATTCTAATGAATCTCATAGGCTATAATGGAGAATGGAAAAACATACAAAAATTTTTCCCATCAAGAGTATACCATTCAGTGTGATATTAAAAATACATCTTATCCAACCCTAAACGCAACCCCAATATTCACCAAAACATAAGTGTATCCTGAACTCTAACCCTAACCCTAACCCTTACCATATGGGCCCATTCATTCTAATGAATCTCATAGGCTATAATGGAGAATGGAAAAACATACAAAAATTTTTCCCATCAAGACTATACCATTCAGTGTGATATTAAAAATACATCTTATCCAACCCTAAACCCAACCCCAATATTCACCGAAACATAAGTGTGTCCTGAACTCTAACCCTAACCCTAACCCTTACCATATGGGCCCATTCATTCTGATGAATCTCATAGGCTATAATGGAGAATGGAAAAACATCCAAAAATTTTCCCCATCAACACTGTACCATTCAGTGTGATATTAAAAATTCATCTTATCCCACCCTAAACCCAACCCCAATATTCACCGAAACATAAGTGTGTCTTGAACTCTAACCCTAACCCTAACCCTTACCATATGGGCCCATTCATTCTGATGAATCTCATAGGCTATAATGGAGAATGGAAAAACATCCAAAAATTTTCCCCATCAACACTGTACCATTCAGTGTGATATTAAAAATTCATCTTATCCCACCCTAAACCCAACCCCAATATTCACCGAAACATAAGTGTGTCTTGAACTCTAACCCTAACCCTAACCCTTACCATATGGGCCCATTCATTCTAATGAATCTCATAGGCTATAATGGAGAATGGAAAAACATCCAAAATTTTTCCCCATCAACAGTGTACCATTCAGTGTGATATTAAAAATACATCTTATCCAACCCAAAACCGAAACCCAATATTCACCCAAACATAAGTGCGTCCAGAACTCTAACCCTAACCCTAACCCTTACAATATGGGGCCATTCATTCTAATGAATCTCATAGGCTATAATGGAGAATGGAAAAACATCCAAAATTTTTCCCCATCAACAGTGTACCATTCAGTGTGATATTAAAAATACATCTTATCCAACCCTAAACCCAACCCCAATATTCACCAAAACATAAGTGTATCCTGAACTCTAACCCTAACCCTAACCCTTACCATATGGGCCCATTCATTCTAATGAATCTCATAGGCTATAATGGAGAATGGAAAAACATACAAAAATTTTCCCATCAAGACTATACCATTCAGTGTGATATTAAAAATACATCTTATCCAACCCTAAACCCAACCCCAATATTCACCGAAACATAAGTGTGTCCTGAACTCTAACCCTAACCCTAACCCTTACCATATGGGCCCATTCATTCTAATGAATCTCATAGGCTATAATGGAGAATGGAAAAACATCCAAAAAATTTTACCATCAAGATTATACCATTCAGTGTGATATTAAAAATTCATCTTATCCAGCCCTAAACCGAACCCCAATATTCACTCGAACATAAGTGTGTCCTGAACTCTAACCCTAACCCTAACCCTTACCATATGGGCCCATTCATTCTAATGAATCTCATAGGCTATAATGGAGAATGGAAAAACATCCAAAATTTTTCCCCATCAACAGTGTACCATTCAGTGTGATATTAAAAATTCATCTTATCCAACCCTAAACCCAACCCCAATATTCACCCAAACATAAGTGCGTCCAGAACTCTAACCCTAACCCTAACCCTTACCATATGGGGCCATTCATTCTAATGAATCTCATAGGCTATAATGGAGAATGGAAAAACATCCAAAATTTTCCCCCATCAACAGTGTACCATTCAGTGTGATATTAAAAATACATCTTATCCAACCCTAAACCCAACCCCAATATTCACCGAAACATAAGTGTGTCCTGAACTCTAACCCTAACCCTAACCCTTACCATATGGGCCCATTCATTCTAATGAATCTCATAGGCTATAATGGAGAATGGAAAAACATACAAAAATTTTTCCCATCAAGAGTATACCATTCAGTGTGATATTAAAAATACATCTTATCCAACCCTAAACCCAACCCCAATATTCATCGAAACATAAGTGTGTCCTGAACTCTAACCCTAACCCTAACCCTTACCATATGGGCCCATTCATTCTAATGAATCTCATAGGCTATAATGGAGAATGGAAAAACATCCAAAAATTTTTACCATCAAGATTATACCATTCAGTGTGATATTAAAAATTCATCTTATCCAGCCCTAAACCGAACCCCAATATTCACTCGAACATAAGTATGTCCTGAACTCTAAACCTAACCCTAACCCTTACCATATGGGCCCATTCATTCTAATGAATCTCATAGGCTATAATGGAGAACGGAAAAACATCCAAAAATTTTCCCCATCAACAGTGTACCATTCAGTGTGATATTAAAAATTCATCTTATCCAACCCTAAACCCAACCCCAATATTCACCGAAAAATAAGTGTGTCCTGAACTCTAACCCTAACCCTAACCCTTACCATATGGGCCCATTCATTCTAATGAATCTCATAGGCTATAATGGAGAATGGAAAAACATCCAAAAAATTTTCCCATCAACAGTGTACCATTCAGTGTGATATTAAAAATACATCTTATCCAACCCTAAACCCAACCCCAATATTCACCGAAACATAAGTGTGTCCTGAACTCTAACCCTAACCCTAACCCTTACCATATGGGCCCATTTATTCTAATGAATCTCATAGGCTATAATGGAGAATGGAAAAACATCCAAAAATTTTCCCCATCAACAGTGTACCATTCAGTGTGATATTAAAAATTCATCTTATCCAACCCTAAACCCAACCCCAATATTCACCGAAACATAAGTGTGTCCTGAACTCTAACCCTAACCCTAACCCTTACCATATGGGCCCATTCATTCTAATGAATCTCATAGGCTATAAAGGAGAATGGAAAAACATCCAAAATTTTTCCCCATCAACAGTGTACCATTCAGTGTGATATTAAAAATACATCTTATCCAACCCTAAACCCAACCCCAATATTCACCGAAACATAAGTGCGTCCAGAACTCTAACCCTAACCCTAACCCTTACCATATGGGCCCATTCATTCTAATGAATCTCATAGGCTATAATGGAGAATGGAAAAACATCCAAAAATTTTTCCCATCAAGAGTATACCATTCAGTGTGATATTAAAAATACATCTTACCAACCCTAAACCAGACGCCAATTTTAAACTGAACATATGTGTGTCCCGAACTCTAACCCTAACCCTAACCCTTACCATATGGGCCCATTCATTCTAATGAATCTCATAGGCTATAATGGAGAATGGAAAAACATCCAAAAATTTTCCCCATCAACAGTGTACCATTCAGTGTGATATTAAAAATTCATCTTATCCAACCCTAAACCCAACCCCAATATTCACCGAAACATAAGTGTGTCCTGAACTCTAACCCTAACCCTAACCCTTACCATATGGGCCCATTCATTCTGATGAATCTCATAGGCTATAATGGAGAATGGAAAAACATCCAAAAATTTTCCCCATCAACACTGTACCATTCAGTGTGATATTAAAAATACATCTTATCCAACCCTAAACCCAACCCCAATATTCACCCAAACATAAGTGCGTCCAGAACTCTAACCCTAACCCTAACCCTTACCATATGGGGCCATTCATTCTAATGAATCTCATAGGCTATAATGGAGAATGGAAAAACATCCAAAATTTTTCCCCATCAACAGTGTACCATTCAGTGTGATATTAAAAATACATCTTATCCAACCCTAAACCCAACCCCAATATTCACCGAAACATAAGTGTGTCCTGAACTCTAACCCTAACCCTAACCCTTACCATATGGGCCCATTCATTCTAATGAATCTCATAGGCTATAATGGAGAATTGAAAAACATACAAAAATTTTTCCCATCAAGAGTATACCATTCAGTGTCATATTAAAAATACATCTTATCCAACCCTAAACCCAACCCCAATATTCACCAAAACATAAGTGTATCCTGAACTCTAACCCTAACCCTAACCCTTACCATATGGGCCCATTCATTCTAATGAATCTCATAGGCTATAATGGAGAATGGAAAAACATACAAAAATTTTTCCCATCAAGACTATACCATTCAGTGTGATACTAAAAATACATCTTATCCAACCCTAAACCCAACCCCAATATTCACCGAAACATAAGTGTGTCCTGAACTCTAACCCTAACCCTAACCCTTAACATATGGGCCCATTCATTCTGATGAATCTCATAGGCTATAATGGAGAATGGAAAAACATCCAAAAATTTTCCCCATCAACACTGTACCATTCAGTGTGATATTAAAAATTCATCTTATCCCACCCTAAACCCAACCCCAATATTCACCGAAACATAAGTGTGTCTTGAACTCTAACCCTAACCCTAACCCTTACCATATGGGCCCATTCATTCTAATGAATCTCATAGGCTATAATGGAGAATGGAAAAACATCCAAAATTTTTCCCCATCAACAGTGTACCATTCAGTGTGATATTAAAAATACATCTTATCCAACCCAAAACCCAACCCCAATATTCACCCAAACATAAGTGCGTCCAGAACTCTAACCCTAACCCTAACCCTTACAATATGGGGCCATTCATTCTAATGAATCTCATAGGCTATAATGGAGAATGGAAAAACATCCAAAATTTTTCCCCATCAACAGTGTACCATTCAGTGTGATATTAAAAATACATCTTATCCAACCCTAAACCCAACCCCAATATTCACCAAAATATAAGTGTATCCTGAACTCTAACCCTAACCCTAACCCTTACCATATGGGCCCATTCATTCTAATGAATCTCATAGGCTATAATGGAGAATGGAAAAACATACAAAAATTTTTCCCATCAAGACTATACCATTCAGTGTGATATTAAAAATACATCTTATCCAACCCTAAACCCAACCCCAATATTCACCGAAACATAAGTGTGTCCTGAACTCTAACCCTAACCCTAACCCTTACCATATGGGCCCATTCATTCTAATGAATCTCATAGGCTATAATGGAGAATGGAAAAACATCCAAAAAATTTTACCATCAAGATTATACAATACAGTGTGATATTAAAAATTCATTTTATCCAGCCCTAAACCGAACCCCAATATTCACTCGAACATAAGTGTGTCCTGAACTCTAACCCTAACCCTAACCCTTACCATATGGGCCCATTCATTCTAATGAATCTCATAGGCTATAATGGAGAATGGAAAAACATCCAAAAATTTTCCCCATCAACAGTGTACCATTCAGTGTGATATTAAAAATTCATGTTATGCAACCCTAAACCCAACCCCAATATTCACCCAAACATAAGTGTGTCCTGAACTCTAACCCTAACCCTAACCCTTACGATATGGGCCCATTCATTCTAATGAATCTCATAGGCTATAATGGAGAATGGAAAAACATCCAAAAATTTTCCCCATCAACAGTGTACCATTCAGTGTGATATTAAAAATTCATCTTATCCAACCCTAAACCCAACCCCAATATTCACCGAAACATAAGTGTGTCCTGAACTCTAACCCTAACCCTAACCCTTACCATATGGGCCCATTCATTCTGATGAATCTCATAGGCTATAATGGAGAATGGAAAAACATCCAAAAATTTTCCCCATCAACACTGTACCATTCAGTGTGATATTAAAAATACATCTTATCCAACCCTAAACCCAACCCCAATATTCACCCAAACATAAGTGCGTCCAGAACTCTAACCCTAACCCTAACCCTTACCATATGGGGCCATTCATTCTAATGAATCTCATAGGCTATAATGGAGAATGGAAAAACATCCAAAATTTTTCCCCATCAACAGTGTACCATTCAGTGTGATATTAAAAATACATCTTATCCAACCCTAAACCCAACCCCAATATTCACCGAAACATAAGTGTGTCCTGAACTCTAACCCTAACCCTAACCCTTACCATATGGGCCCATTCATTCTAATGAATCTCATAGGCTATAATGGAGAATTGAAAAACATACAAAAATTTTTCCCATCAAGAGTATACCATTCAGTGTCATATTAAAAATACATCTTATCCAACCCTAAACCCAACCCCAATATTCACCAAAACATAAGTGTATCCTGAACTCTAACCCTAACCCTAACCCTTACCATATGGGCCCATTCATTCTAATGAATCTCATAGGCTATAATGGAGAATGGAAAAACATACAAAAATTTTTCCCATCAAGACTATACCATTCAGTGTGATACTAAAAATACATCTTATCCAACCCTAAACCCAACCCCAATATTCACCGAAACATAAGTGTGTCCTGAACTCTAACCCTAACCCTAACCCTTAACATATGGGCCCATTCATTCTGATGAATCTCATAGGCTATAATGGAGAATGGAAAAACATCCAAAAATTTTCCCCATCAACACTGTACCATTCAGTGTGATATTAAAAATTCATCTTATCCCACCCTAAACCCAACCCCAATATTCACCGAAACATAAGTGTGTCTTGAACTCTAACCCTAACCCTAACCCTTACCATATGGGCCCATTCATTCTAATGAATCTCATAGGCTATAATGGAGAATGGAAAAACATCCAAAATTTTTCCCCATCAACAGTGTACCATTCAGTGTGATATTAAAAATACATCTTATCCAACCCAAAACCCAACCCCAATATTCACCCAAACATAAGTGCGTCCAGAACTCTAACCCTAACCCTAACCCTTACAATATGGGGCCATTCATTCTAATGAATCTCATAGGCTATAATGGAGAATGGAAAAACATCCAAAATTTTTCCCCATCAACAGTGTACCATTCAGTGTGATATTAAAAATACATCTTATCCAACCCTAAACCCAACCCCAATATTCACCAAAATATAAGTGTATCCTGAACTCTAACCCTAACCCTAACCCTTACCATATGGGCCCATTCATTCTAATGAATCTCATAGGCTATAATGGAGAATGGAAAAACATACAAAAATTTTTCCCATCAAGACTATACCATTCAGTGTGATATTAAAAATACATCTTATCCAACCCTAAACCCAACCCCAATATTCACCGAAACATAAGTGTGTCCTGAACTCTAACCCTAACCCTAACCCTTACCATATGGGCCCATTCATTCTAATGAATCTCATAGGCTATAATGGAGAATGGAAAAACATCCAAAAAATTTTACCATCAAGATTATACAATACAGTGTGATATTAAAAATTCATTTTATCCAGCCCTAAACCGAACCCCAATATTCACTCGAACATAAGTGTGTCCTGAACTCTAACCCTAACCCTAACCCTTACCATATGGGCCCATTCATTCTAATGAATCTCATAGGCTATAATGGAGAATGGAAAAACATCCAAAAATTTTCCCCATCAACAGTGTACCATTCAGTGTGATATTAAAAATTCATGTTATGCAACCCTAAACCCAACCCCAATATTCACCCAAACATAAGTGTGTCCTGAACTCTAACCCTAACCCTAACCCTTACGATATGGGCCCATTCATTCTAATGAATCTCATAGGCTATAATGGAGAACGGAAAAACATCCAAAAATTTTCCCCATCAACAGTGTACCATTCAGTGTGATATTAAAAATTCATCTTATCCAACCCTAAACCCAACCCCAATATTCACCGAAAAATAAGTGTGTCCTGAACTCTCACCCTAACCCTAACCCTTACCATATGGGCCCATTCATTCTAATGAATCTCATAGGCTATAATGGAGAATGGAAAAACATCCAAAATTATTCCCCATCAACAGTGTACCATTCAGTGTGATATTAAAAATACATCTTATCCAACCCTAAACCCAACCCCAATATTCACCCAAACATAAGTGCGTCCAGAACTCTAACCCTAACCCTAACCCTTACCATATGGGGCCATTCATTCTAATGAATCTCATAGGCTATAATGGAGAATGGAAAAACATCCAAAATTTTTCCCCATCAACAGTGTACCATTCAGTGTGATATTAAAAATACATCTTATCCAACCCTAAACCCAACCCCAATATTCACCGAAACATAAGTGTGTCCTGAACTCTAACCCTAACCCTAACCCTTACCATATGGGCCCATTCATTCTAATGAATCTCATAGGCTATAATGGAGAATGGAAAAACATACAAAAATTTTTCCCATCAAGAGTATACCATTCAGTGTGATATTAAAAATACATCTTATCCAACCCTAAACCCAACCCCAATATTCATCGAAACATAAGTGTGTCCTGAACTCTAACCCTAACCCTAACCCTTACCATATGGGCCCATTCATTCTAATGAATCTCATAGGCTATAATGGAGAATGGAAAAAAATCCAAAAAATTTTACCATCAAGATTATACCATTCAGTGTGATATTAAAAATTCATCTTATCCAGCCCTAAACCGAACCCCAATATTCACTCGAACATAAGTATGTCCTGAACTCTAAACCTAACCCTAACCCTTAACATATGGGCCCATTCATTCTAATGAATCTCATAGGCTATAATGGAGAACGGAAAAACATCCAAAAATTTTCCCCATCAACAGTGTACCATTCAGTGTGATATTAAAAATTCATCTTATCCAACCCTAAACCCAACCCCAATATTCACCGAAAAATAAGTGTGTCCTGAACTCTAACCCTAACCCTAACCGTTACCATATGGGCCCATTCATTCTAATGAATCTCATAGGCTATAATGGAGAATGGAAAAACATCCAAAATTTTTCCCCATCAACAGTGTACCATTCAGTGTGATATTAAAAATACATCTTATCCAACCCTAAACCCAACCCCAATATTCACCGAAACATAAGTGTGTCCTGAACTCTAACCCTAACCCTAAGCCTTACCATATGAGCCCATTCATTCTAATGAATCTCATAGGCTATAATGGAGAATGGAAAAACATCCAAAAATTTTCCCCATCAACACTGTACCATTCAGTGTGATATTAAAAATTCATCTTATCCAACCCTAAACCCAACCCCAATATTCACCGAAACATAAGTGTGTCTTGAACTCTAACCCTAACCCTAACCCTTACCATATGGGCCCATTCATTCTAATGAATCTCATAGGCTATAATGGAGAATGGGAAAACATCCAAAATTTTTCCCCATCAACAGTGTACCATTCAGAGTGATATTAAAAATACATCTTATCCAACCCTAAACCCAACCCCAATATTCACCGAAACATAAGTGTGTCCTGAACTCTAACCCTAACCCTAACCCTTACCATATGGGGCCATTCATTCTAATGAATCTCATAGGCTATAATGGAGAATGGAAAAACATCAAAAGATTTTCCCCATCAACAGTGTACCATTCAGTGTGATATTAAAAATTCATCTTATCCCAACCTAAACCCAACCCCAATATTCACCGAAACATAAGTGTGTCTTGAACTCTAACCCTAACCCTAACCCTTACCATATGGGCCCATTCATTCTAATGAATCTCATAGGCTATAATGGAGAATGGGAAAACATCCAAAATTTTTCCCCATCAACAGTGTACCATTCAGTGTGATATTAAAAATACATCTTATCCAACCCTAAACCCAACCCCAATATTCACCCAAACATAAGTGCGTCCAGAACTCTAACCCTAACCCTAACCCTTACCATATGGGGCCATTCATTCTAATGAATCTCATAGGCTATAATGGAGAATGGAAAAACATCCAAAATTTTTCCCCATCAACAGTGTACCATTCAGTGTGATATTAAAAATAGATCTTATCCAACCCTAAACCCAACCCCAATATTCACCGAAACATAAGTGTGTCCTGAACTCTAACCCTAACCCTAACCCTTACCATATGGGCCCATTCATTCTGATGAACCTCATAGGCTATAATGGAGACTGGAAAAACATCCAAAAATTTTCCCCATCAACACTGTACCATTCAGTGTGATATTAAAAATTCATCTTATCCCACCCTAAACCCAACCCCAATATTCACCGAAACATAAGTGTATATTGAACTCTAACCCTAACCCAAACCCTTACGATATGGGCCCATTCATTCTAATGAATCTCATAGGCTATAATGGAGAATGGGAAAACATCCAAAATTTTTCCCCATCAACAGTGTACCATTCAGTGTGATATTAAAAATACATCTTATCCAACCCTAAACCCAACCCCAATATTCACCCAAACATAAGTGCGTCCAGAACTCTAACCCTAACCCTAACCCTTACCATATGGGGCCATTCATTCTAATGAATCTCATAGGCTATAATGGAGAATGGAAAAACATCCAAAATTTTTCCCCATCAACAGTGTACCATTCAGTGTGATATTAAAAATACATCTTATCCAACCCTAAACCCAACCCCAATATTCACCGAAACATAAGTGTGTCCTGAACTCTAACCCTAACCCTAACCCTTACCTATGGGCCCATTCATTCTGATGCATCTCATAGGCTATAATGGAGAATGGAAAAACATCCAAAAATTTTCCCCATCAACACTGTACCATTCAGTGTGATATTAAAAATTCATCTTATCCCACCCTAAACCCAACCCCAATATTCACCGAAACATAAGTGTATATTGAACTCTAACCCTAACCCTAACCCTTACCATATGGGCCCATTCATTCTAATGAATCTCATAGGCTATAATGGAGAATGGGAAAACATCCAAAATTTTTCCCCATCAACAGTGTACCATTCAGTGTGATATTAAAAATACATCTTACCCAACCCTAAACCAGACGCCAATTTTAAACCGAACATATGTGTGTCCTGAACTCTAACCCTAACCCTAACCCTAACCCTTACCATATGGGCCCATTCATTCTAATGAATCTCATAGGGTATAATGGAGAATGGAAAAACATCCAAAAATTTTTACCATCAAGATTATACCATTCAGTGTGACATTAAAAATTCATCTTATCCAGCCCTAAACCCAACCCCAATATTCACTCGAACATAAGTGTGTCCTGAACTCTAACCCTAACCCTAACCCTTACCATATGGGCCCATTCATTCTAATGAATCTCATAGGCTATAATGGAGAATGGAAAAACATCCAAAATTTTCCCCCATCAACAGTGTACCATTCAGTGTGATATTAAAAATTAATGTTATCCAACCCTAAACCCAACCCCAATATTCACCGAAACATAAGTGTGTCCTGAACTCTAACCCTAACCGTAACCCTTACCATAAGGGCCCATTCATTCTAATGAATCTCATAGGCTATAATGGAGAATGGAAAAACATCCAAAAATTTTCCCCATCAACAGTGTACCATTCAGTGTGATATTAAAAATTCATCTTATCCAACCCTAAACCCAACCCCAATATTCACCCAAACATAAGTGCGTCCAGAACTCTAACCCTAACCCTTACCATATGGGGCCATTCATTCTAATGAATCTCATAGGCTATAATGGAGAATGGAAAAACATCCAAAATTTTTCCCCATCAACAGTGTACCATTCAGTGTGATATTAAAAATACATCTTATCCAACCCTAAACCCAACCCCAATATTCACCGAAACATAAGTGTGTCCTGAACTCTAACCCTAACCCTAACCCTTACCATATGGGCCCATTCATTCTAATGAATCTCATAGGCTATAATGGAGAATGGAAAAACATCTAAAAATTTTCCCCATCAACACTGTACCATTCAGTGTGATATTAAAAATTCATCTTATCCAACCCTAAACCCAACCCCAATATTCACCGAAACATAAGTGTGTCTTGAACTCTAACCCTAACCCTAACCCTTACCATATGGGCCCATTCATTCTATTGAATCTCATAGGCTATAATGGAGAATGGGAAAACATCCAAAATTTTTCCCCATCAACAGTGTACCATTCAGTGTGATATTAAAAATACATCTTATCCAACCCTAAACCCAACCCCAATATTCACCCAAACATAAGTGCGTCCAGAACTCTAACCCTAACCCTAACCCTTACCATATGGGGCCATTCATTCTAATGAATCTCATAGGCTATAATGGAGAATGGAAAAACATCCAAAATTTTTCCCCATCAACAGTGTACCATTCAGTGTGATATTAAAAATAGATCTTATCCAACCCTAAACCCAACCCCAATATTCACCGAAACATAAGTGTGTCCTGAACTCTAACCCTAACCCTAACCCTTACAATATGGGCCCATTCATTCTGATGAATCTCATAGGCTATAATGGAGACTGGAAAAACATCCAAAAATTTTCCCCATCAACACTGTACCATTCAGTGTGATATTAAAAATTCATCTTATCCCACCCTAAACCCAACCCCAATATTCACCGAAACATAAGTGTATATTGAACTCTAACCCTAACCCTAACCCTTACCATATGGGCCCATTCATTCTAATGAATCTCATAGGCTATAATGGAGAATGGGAAAACATCCAAAATTTTTCCCCATCAACAGTGTACCATTCAGTGTGATATTAAAAATACATCTTATCCAACCCTAAACCCAACCCCAATATTCACCCAAACATAAGTGCGTCCAGAACTCTAACCCTAACCCTAACCCTTACCATATGGGGCCATTCATTCTAATGAATCTCATAGGCTATAATGGAGAATGGAAAAACATCCAAAATTTTTCCCCATCAACAGTGTACCATTCAGTGTGATATTAAAAATAGATCTTATCCAACCCTAAACCCAACCCCAATATTCACCGAAACATAAGTGTGTCCTGAACTCTAACCCTAACCCTAACCCTTACCATATGGGCCCATTCATTCTGATGAACCTCATAGGCTATAATGGAGAATGGAAAAACATCCAAAATTTTTCCCCATCAACAGTGTACCATTCAGTGTGATATAAAAAATACATCTTATCCAACCCTAAACCCAACCCCAATATTCACCCAAACATAAGTGCGTCCAGAACTCTAACCCTAACCCTAACCCTTACCATATGGGGCCATTCATTCTAATGAATCTCATAGGCTATAATGGAGAATGGAAAAACATCCAAAATTTTTCCCCATCAACAGTGTACCATTCAGTGTGATATTAAAAATACATCTTATCCAACCCTAAACCCAACCCCAATATTCACCGAAACATAAGTGTGTCCTGAACTCTAACCCTAACCCTAACCCTTACCATATGGGCCCATTCATTCTGATGCATCTCATAGGCTATAATGGAGAATGGAAAAACATCCAAAAATTTTCCCCATCAACACTGTACCATTCAGTGTGATATTAAAAATTCATCTTATCCCACCCTAAACCCAACCCCAATATTCACCGAAACATAAGTGTATATTGAACTCTAACCCTAACCCTAACCCTTACCATATGGGCCCATTCATTCTAATGAATCTCATAGGCTATAATGGAGAATGGGAAAACATCCAAAATTTTTCCCCATCAACAGTGTACCATTCAGTGTGATATTAAAAATACATCTTACCCAACCCTAAACCAGACGCCAATTTTAAACCGAACATATGTGTGTCCTGAACTCTAACCCTAACCCTAACCCTAACCCTTACCATAGGGGCCCATTCATTCTAATGAATCTCATAGGGTATAATGGAGAATGGAAAAACATCCAAAAATTTTTACCATCAAGATTATACCATTCAGTGTGACATTAAAAATTCATCTTATCCAGCCCTAAACCCAACCCCAATATTCACTCGAACATAAGTGTGTCCTGAACTCTAACCCTAACCCTAACCCTTACCATATGGGCCCATTCATTCTAATGAATCTCATAGGCTATAATGGAGAATGGAAAAACATCCAAAATTTTCCCCCATCAACAGTGTACCATTCAGTGTGATATTAAAAATTAATGTTATCCAACCCTAAACCCAACCCCAATATTCACCGAAACATAAGTGTGTCCTGAACTCTAACCCTAACCGTAACCCTTACCATAAGGGCCCATTCATTCTAATGAATCTCATAGGCTATAATGGAGAATGGAAAAACATCCAAAAATTTTCCCCATCAACAGTGTACCATTCAGTGTGATATTAAAAATTCATCTTATCCAACCCTAAACCCAACCCCAATATTCACCGAAAAATAAGTGTGTCCTGAACTCTAACCCTAACCCTAACCCTTACCATATGGGCCCATTCATTCTAATGAATCTCATAGGCTATAATGGAGAATGGAAAAACATCCAAAATTTTTCCCCATCAACAGTGTACCATTCAGTGTGATATTAAAAATACATCTTATCCAACCCTAAACCCAACCCCAATATTCACCCAAACATAAGTGCGTCCAGAACTCTACCCCTAACCCTAACCCTTACCATATGGGGCCATTCATTCTAATGAATCTCATAGGCTATAATGGAGAATGAAAAAACATCCAAAATTTTTCCCCATCAACAGTGTACCATTCAGTGTGATATTAAAAATACATCTTATCCAACCCTAAACCCAACCCCAATATTCACCGAAACATAAGTGTGTCCTGAACTCTAACCCTAACCCTAACCCTTACCATATGGGCCCATTCATTCTAATGAATCTCATAGGCTATAATGGAGAATGGAAAAACATCCAAAAATTTTCCCCATCAACACTGTACCATTCAGTGTGATATTAAAAATTCATCTTATCCAACCCTAAACCCAACCCCAATATTCACCGAAACATAAGTGTGTCTTGAACTCTAACCCTAACCCTAACCCTTACCATATGGGGCCATTCATTCTAATGAATCTCATAGGCTATAACGGAGAATGGAAAAACATCCAAAATTTTTCCCCATCAACAGTGTACCATTCAGTGTGATATTAAAAATACATCTTATCCAACCCTAAACCCAACCCCAATATTCACCGAAACATAAGTGTGTCCTGAACTCTAACCCTAACCCTAACCCTTACCATATGGGCCCATTCATTCTAATGAATCTCATAGGCTATAATGGAGAATGGAAAAACATCCAAAGAATTTTACCATCAAGATTATAGCATTCAGTGTGGTATTAAAAATTCATCTTATCCAGCCCTAAACCGAACCCCAATATTCACTCGAACATAAGTGTGTCCTGAACTCTAACCCTAACCCTAACCCTTACCATATGGGCCCACTCATTCTAATGAATCTCATAGGCTATAATGGAGAATGGAAAAACATCCAAAAATTTTCCCCATCAACAGTGTACCATTCAGTGTGATATTAAAAATTCATGTTATCCAACCCTAAACCCAACCCCAATATTCACCGAAACATAAGTGTGTCCTGAACTCTAACCCTAACCCTAACCCTAACCCTTACCATATGGGCCCATTCATTCTGATGAATCTCATAGGCTATAATGGAGAATGGAAAAACATCCAAAATTTTTCCCCATCAACAGTGTACCATTCAATGTGATATTAAAAATACATCTTATCCAACCCTAAACCCAACCCCAATATTCACCCAAACATAAGTGCGTCCAGAACTCTAACCCTAACCCATACCATATGGGGCCACTCATTCTAATGAATCTCATAGGCTATAATGGAGAATGGAAAAACATCCAAAATTTTCTCCCATCAAGAGTATACCATTCAGTGTGATATTAAAAATACATCTTACCCAACCCTAAACCAGACGCCAATTTTAAACCGAACATATGTGTGTCCTGAACTCTAACCCTAACCCTAACCCTAACCCTTACCATATGGGCCCATTCATTCTAATGAATCTCATAGAGTATAATGGAGAATGGAAAAACATCCAAAAATTTTTACCATCAAGATTATACCATTCAGTGTGACATTAAAAATTCATCTTATCCAGCCCTAAACCCAACCCCAATATTCACTCGAACATAAGTGTGTCCTGAACTCTAACACTAACCCTAACCCTTACCATATGGGCCCATTCATTCTAATGAATCTCATAGGCTATAATGGAGAATGGAAAAACATCCAAAATTTTCCCCCATCAACAGTGTACCATTCAGTGTGATATTAAAAATTAATGTTATCCAACCCTAAACCCAACCCCAATATTCACCGAAACATAAGTGTGTCCTGAACTCTAACCCTAACCGTAACCCTTACCATAAGGGCCCATTCATTCTAATGAATCTCATAGGCTATAATGGAGAATGGAAAAACATCCAAAAATTTTCCCCATCAACAGTGTACCATTCAGTGTGATATTAAAAATTCATCTTATCCAACCCTAAACCCAACCCCAATATTCACCGAAACATAAGTGTATATTGAACTCTAACCCTAACCCTAACCCTTACCATATGGGCCCATTCATTCTAATGAATCTCATAGGCTATAATGGAGAATGGAAAAACATCCAAAATTTTTCCCCATCAACAGTGTAGCATTCAGTGTGATATTAAAAATACATCTTATCCAACCCTAAACCCAACCCCAATATTCACCCAAACATAAGTGCGTCCAGAACTCTAACCCTAACCCTAACCCTAACCCTTACCATATGGGGCCATTCATTCTAATGAATCTCATAGGCTATAATGGAGAATGGAAAAACATCCAAAATTTTTCCCCATCAACAGTGTACCATTCAGTGTGATATTAAAAATACATCTTATCCAACCCTAAACCCAACCCCAATATTCACCGAAACATAAGTGTGTCCTGAACTCTAACCCTAACCGTAACCCTTACCATAAGGGCCCATTCATTCTAATGAATCTCATAGGCTATAATGGAGAATGGAAAAACATCCAAAAATTTTCCCCATCAACAGTGTACCATTCAGTGTGATATTAAAAATTCATCTTATCCAACCCTAAACCCAACCCCAATATTCACCGAAACATAAGTGTATATTGAACTCTAACCCTAACCCTTACCATATGGGCCCATTCATTCTAATGAATCTCATAGGCTATAATGGAGAATGGAAAAACATCCAAAATTTTTCCCCATCAACAGTGTAGCATTCAGTGTGATATTAAAAATACATCTTATCCAACCCTAAACCCAACCCCAATATTCACCCAAACATAAGTGCGTCCAGAACTCTAACCCTAACCCTAACCCTTACCATATGGGGCCATTCATTCTAATGAATCTCATAGGCTATAATGGAGAATGGAAAAACATCCAAAATTTTTCCCCATCAACAGTGTACCATTCAGTGTGATATTAAAAATACATCTTATCCAACCCTAAACCCAACCCCAATATTCACCGAAACATAAGTGTGTCCTGAACTCTAACCCTAACCCTAACCCTTACCATATGGGCCCATTCATTCTAATGAATCTCATAGGCTATAATGGAGAATGGAAAAACATACAAAAATTTTTCCCATCAAGAGTATACCATTCAGTGTGATATTAAAAATACATCTTATCCAACCCTAAACCCAACCGCAATATTCATCGAAACATAAGTGTGTCCTGAACTCTAACCCTAACCCTAACCCTTACCATATGGGCCCATTCATTCTAATGAATCTCATAGGCTATAATGGAGAATGGAAAAACATCCAAAAATTTTTACCATCAAGATTATACCATTCAGTGTGATATTAAAAATTCATCTTATCCAGCCCTAAACCGAACCCCAATATTCACTCGAACATAAGTATGTCCTGAACTCTAAACCTAACCCTAACCCTTACCATATGGGCCCATTCATTCTAATGAATCTCATAGGCTATAATGGAGAACGGAAAAACATCCAAAAATTTTCCCCATCAACAGTGTACCATTCAGTGTGATATTAAAAATTCATCTCATCCAACCCTAAACCGAACCCCAATATTCACCGAAAAATAAGTGTGTCCTGAACTCTAACCCTAACCCTAACCCTTACCATATGGGCCCATTCATTCTAATGAATCTCATAGGGTATAATGGAGAATGGAAAAACATCCAAAAATTTTTACCATCAAGATTATACCATTCAGTGTGACATTAAAAATTCATCTTATCCAGCCCTAAACCCAACCCCAATATTCACTCGAACATAAGTGTGTCCTGAACTCTAACCCTAACCCTAACCCTTACCATATGGGCCCATTCATTCTAATGAATCTCATAGGCTATAATGGAGAATGGAAAAACATCCAAAATTTTCCCCCATCAACAGTGTACCATTCAGTGTGATATTAAAAATTAATGTTATCCAACCCTAAACCCAACCCCAATATTCACCGAAACATAAGTGTGTCCTGAACTCTAACCCTAACCGTAACCCTTACCATAAGGGCCCATTCATTCTAATGAATCTCATAGGCTATAATGGAGAATGGAAAAACATCCAAAAATTTTCCCCATCAACAGTGTACCATTCAGTGTGATATTAAAAATTCATCTTATCCAACCCTAAACCCAACCCCAATATTCACCGAAAAATAAGTGTGTCCTGAACTCTAACCCTAACCCTAACCCTTACCATATGGGCCCATTCATTCTAATGAATCTCATAGGCTATAATGGAGAATGGAAAAACATCCAAAATTTTTCCCCATCAACAGTGTACCATTCAGTGTGATATTAAAAATACATCTTATCCAACCCTAAACCCAACCCCAATATTCACCCAAACATAAGTGCGTCCAGAACTCTACCCCTAACCCTAACCCTTACCATATGGGGCCATTCATTCTAATGAATCTCATAGGCTATAATGGAGAATGAAAAAACATCCAAAATTTTTCCCCATCAACAGTGTACCATTCAGTGTGATATTAAAAATACATCTTATCCAACCCTAAACCCAACCCCAATATTCACCGAAACATAAGTGTGTCCTGAACTCTAACCCTAACCCTAACCCTTACCATATGGGCCCATTCATTCTAATGAATCTCATAGGCTATAATGGAGAATGGAAAAACATCCAAAAATTTTCCCCATCAACACTGTACCATTCAGTGTGATATATTAGAAATTCATCTTATCCAACCCTAAACCCAACCCCAATATTCACCGAAACATAAGTGTGTCTTGAACTCTAACCCTAACCCTAACCCTTACCATATGGGGCCATTCATTCTAATGAATCTCATAGGCTATAATGGAGAATGGAAAAACATCCAAAATTTTTCCCCATCAACAGTGTACCATTCAGTGTGATATTAAAAATACATCTTATCCAACCCTAAACCCAACCCCAATATTCACCGAAACATAAGTGTGTCCTGAACTCTAACCCTAACCCTAACCCTTACCATATGGGCCCATTCATTCTAATGAATCTCATAGGCTATAATGGAGAATGGAAAAACATACAAAAATTTTTCCCATCAAGAGTACACCATTCAGTGTGATATTAAAAATACATCTTATCCAACCCTAAACCCAACCCCAATATTCATCGAAACATAAGTGTGTCCTGAACTCTAACCCTAACCCTAACCCTTACCATATGGGCCCATTCATTCTAATGAATCTCATAGGCTATAATGGAGAATGGAAAAACATCCAAAGAATTTTACCATCAAGATTATAGCATTCAGTGTGGTATTAAAAATTCATCTTATCCAGCCCTAAACCGAACCCCAATATTCACTCGAACATAAGTGTGTCCTGAACTCTAACCCTAACCCTAACCCTTACCATATGGGCCCACTCATTCTAATGAATCTCATAGGCTATAATGGAGAATGGAAAAACATCCAAAAATTTTCCCCATCAACAGTGTACCATTCAGTGTGATATTAAAAATTCATGTTATCCAACCCTAAACCCAACCCCAATATTCACCGAAACATAAGTGTGTCCTGAACTCTAACCCTAACCCTAACCCTAACCCTTACCATATGGGCCCATTCATTCTAATGAATCTCATAGGCTATAATGGAGAATGGAAAAACATCCAAAATTTTTCCCCATCAACAGTGTACCATTCAATGTGATATTAAAAATACATCTTATCCAACCCTAAACCCAACCCCAATATTCACCCAAACATAAGTGCGTCCAGAACTCTAACCCTAACCCTAACCCATACCATATGGGGCCATTCATTCTAATGAATCTCATAGGCTATAATGGAGAATGGAAAAACATCCAAAATTTTCTCCCATCAAGAGTATACCATTCAGTGTGATATTAAAAATACATCTTACCCAACCCTAAACCAGACGCCAATTTTAAACCGAACATATGTGTGTCCTGAACTCTAACCCTAACCCTAACCCTAACCCTTACCATATGGGCCCATTCATTCTAATGAATCTCATAGAGTATAATGGAGAATGGAAAAACATCCAAAAATTTTTACCATCAAGATTATACCATTCAGTGTGACATTAAAAATTCATCTTATCCAGCCCTAAACCCAACCCCAATATTCACTCGAACATAAGTGTGTCCTGAACTCTAACACTAACCCTAACCCTTACCATATGGGCCCATTCATTCTAATGAATCTCATAGGCTATAATGGAGAATGGAAAAACATCCAAAATTTTCCCCCATCAACAGTGTACCATTCAGTGTGATATTAAAAATTAATGTTATCCAACCCTAAACCCAACCCCAATATTCACCGAAACATAAGTGTGTCCTGAACTCTAACCCTAACCGTAACCCTTACCATAAGGGCCCATTCATTCTAATGAATCTCATAGGCTATAATGGAGAATGGAAAAACATCCAAAAATTTTCCCCATCAACAGTGTACCATTCAGTGTGATATTAAAAATTCATCTTATCCAACCCTAAACCCAACCCCAATATTCACCGAAACATAAGTGTATATTGAACTCTAACCCTAACCCTAACCCTTACCATATGGGCCCATTCATTCTAATGAATCTCATAGGCTATAATGGAGAATGGAAAAACATCCAAAATTTTTCCCCATCAACAGTGTAGCATTCAGTGTGATATTAAAAATACATCTTATCCAACCCTAAACCCAACCCCAATATTCACCCAAACATAAGTGCGTCCAGAACTCTAACCCTAACCCTAACCCTTACCATATGGGGCCATTCATTCTAATGAATCTCATAGGCTATAATGGAGAATGGAAAAACATCCAAAAATTTTCCCCATCAACAGTGTACCATTCAGTGTGATATTAAAAATACATCTTATCCAACCCTAAACCCAACCCCAATATTCACCCAAACATAAGTGCGTCCAGAACTCTAACCCTAACCCTAACCCTTACCATATGGGGCCATTCATTCTAATGAATCTCATAGGCTATAATGGAGAATGGAAAAACATCCAAAATTTTTCCCCATCAACAGTGTACCATTCAGTGTGATATTAAAAATACATCTTATCCAACCCTAAACCCAACCCCAATATTCACCGAAACATAAGTGTGTCCTGAACTCTAACCCTAACCCTAACCCTTACCATATGGGCCCATTCATTCTAATGAATCTCATAGGCTATAATGGAGAATGGAAAAACATACAAAAATTTTTCCCATCAAGAGTATACCATTCAGTGTGATATTAAAAATACATCTTATCCAACCCTAAACCCAACCCCAATATTCATCGAAACATAAGTGTGTCCTGAACTCTAACCCTAACCCTAACCCTTACCATATGGGCCCATTCATTCTAATGAATCTCATAGGCTATAATGGAGAATGGAAAAACATCCAAAAATTTTTACCATCAAGATTATACCATTCAGTGTGATATTAAAAATTCATCTTATCCAGCCCTAAACCGAACCCCAATATTCACTCGAACATAAGTGTGTCCTGAACTCTAACCCTAACCCTAACCCTTACCATATGGGCCCATTCATTCTAATGAATCTCATAGGCTATAATGGAGAACGGAAAAACATCCAAAAATTTTCCCCATCAACAGTGTACCATTCAGTGTGATATTAAAAATTCATCTTATCCAACCCTAAACCCAACCCCAATATTCACCGAAAAATAAGTGTGTCCTGAACTCTCACCCTAACCCTAACCCTTACCATATGGGCCCATTCATTCTAATGAATCTCATAGGCTATAATGGAGAATGGAAAAACATCCAAAATTTTTCCCCATCAACAGTGTACCATTCAGTGTGATATTAAAAATACATCTTATCCAACCCTAAACCCAACCCCAATATTCACCGAAACATAAGTGTGTCCTGAACTCTAACCCTAACCCTAAGCCTTACCATATGAGCCCATTCATTCTAATGAATCTCATAGGCTATAATGGAGAACGGAAAAACATCCAAAAATTTTCCCCATCAACAGTGTACCATTCAGTGTGATATTAAAAATTCATCTTATCCAACCCTAAACCCAACCCCAATATTCACCGAAAAATAAGTGTGTCCTGAACTCTAACCCTAACCCTTACCATTTGGGCCCATTCATTCTAATGAATCTCATAGGCTATAATGGAGAATGGGAAAACATCCAAAATTTTTCCCCATCAACAGTGTACCATTCAGTGTGATATTAAAAATACATCTTATCCAACCCTAAACCCAACCCCAATATTCACCCAAACATAAGTGCGTCCAGAACTCTAACCCTAACCCTAACCCTTACCATATGGGGCCATTCATTCTAATGAATCTCATAGGCTATAATGGAGAATGGAAAAACATCCAAAATTTTTCCCCATCAACAGTGTACCATTCAGTGTGATATTAAAAATACATCTTATCCAACCCTAAACCCAACCCCAAAATTCACCGAAACATAAGTGTGTCCTGAACTCTAACCCTAACCCTAACCCTTACCATATGTGCCCATTCATTCTGATGCATCTCATAGGCTATAATGGAGAATGGAAAAACATCCAAAAATTTTCCCCATCAACACTGTACCATTCAGTGTGATATTAAAAATTCATCTTATCCCACCCTAAACCCAACCCCAATATTCACCGAAATATAAGTGTATATTGAACTCTAACCCTAACCCTAACCCTAACCATATGGGGCCATTCATTCTAATGAATCTCATAGGCTATAATGGAGAATGGAAAAACATCCAAAATTTTTCCCCATCAACAGTGTACCATTCAGTGTGATATTAAAAATACATCTTATCCAACCCTAAACCCAACCCCAATATTCACCCAAACATAAGTGCGTCCAGAACTCTAACCCTAACCCTAACCCTTACCATATGGGGCCATTCATTCTAATGAATCTCATAGGCTATAATGGAGAATGGAAAAACATCCAAAATTTTTCCCCATCAACAGTGTACCATTCAGTGTGATATTAAAAATACATCTTATCCAACCCTAAACCCAACCCCAATATTCACCGAAACATAAGTGTGTCCTGAACTCTAACCCTAACCCTAACCCTTACCATATGGGCCCATTCATTCTAATGAATCTCATAGGCTATAATGGAGAATGGAAAAACATACAAAAATTTTTCCCATCAAGAGTATACCATTCAGTGTGATATTAAAAATACATCTTATCCAACCCTAAACCCAACCCCAATATTCATCGAAACATAAGTGTGTCCTGAACTCTAACCCTAACCCTAACCCTTACCATATGGGCCCATTCATTCTAATGAATCTCATAGGCTATAATGGAGAATGGAAAAACATCCAAAAATTTTTACCATCAAGATTATACCATTCAGTGTGATATTAAAAATTCATCTTATCCAGCCCTAAACCGAACCCCAATATTCACTCGAACATAAGTGTGTCCTGAACTCTCACCCTAACCCTAACCCTTACCATATGGGCCCATTCATTCTAATGAATCTCATAGGCTATAATGGAGAATGGAAAAACATCCAAAATTATTCCCCATCAACAGTGTACCATTCAGTGTGATATTAAAAATACATCTTATCCAACCCTAAACCCAACCCCAATATTCACCCAAACATAAGTGCGTCCAGAACTCTAACCCTAACCCTAACCCTTACCATATGGGGCCATTCATTCTAATGAATCTCATAGGCTATAATGGAGAATGGAAAAACATCCAAAATTTTTCCCCATCAACAGTGTACCATTCAGTGTGATATTAAAAATACATCTTATCCAACCCTAAACCCAACCCCAATATTCACCGAAACATAAGTGTGTCCTGAACTCTAACCCTAACCCTAACCCTTACCATATGGGCCCATTCATTCTAATGAATCTCATAGGCTATAATGGAGAATGGAAAAACATACAAAAATTTTTCCCATCAAGAGTATACCATTCAGTGTGATATTAAAAATACATCTTATCCAACCCTAAACCCAACCCCAATATTCATCGAAACATAAGTGTGTCCTGAACTCTAACCCTAACCCTAACCCTTACCATATGGGCCCATTCATTCTAATGAATCTCATAGGCTATAATGGAGAATGGAAAAACATCCAAAAATTTTTACCATCAAGATTATACCATTCAGTGTGATATTAAAAATTCATCTTATCCAGCCCTAAACCGAACCCCAATATTCACTCGAACATAAGTATGTCCTGAACTCTAAACCTAACCCTAACCCTTAACATATGGGCCCATTCATTCTAATGAATCTCATAGGCTATAATGGAGAACGGAAAAACATCCAAAAATTTTCCCCATCAACAGTGTACCATTCAGTGTGATGTTAAAAATTCATCTTATCCAACCCTAAACCCAACCCCAATATTCACCGAAAAATAAGTGTGTCCTGAACTCTAACCCTAACCCTAACCCTTACCATATGGGCCCATTCATTCTAATGAATCTCATAGGCTATAATGGAGAATGGAAAAACATCCAAAATTTTTCCCCATCAACAGTGTACCATTCAGTGTGATATTAAAAATACATCTTATCCAACCCTAAACCCAACCCCAATATTCACCCAAACATAAGTGCGTCCAGAACTCTAACCCTAACCCTAACCCTTACCATATGGGGCCATTCATTCTAATGAATCTCATAGGCTATAATGGAGAATGGAAAAACATCAAAAGATTTTCCCCATCAACAGTGTACCATTCAGTGTGATATTAAAAATTCATCTTATCCCAACCTAAACCCAACCCCAATATTCACCGAAACATAAGTGTGTCTTGAACTCTAACCCTAACCCTAACCCTTACCATATGGGCCCATTCATTCTAATGAATCTCATAGGCTATAATGGAGAATGGGAAAACATCCAAAATTTTTCCCCATCAACAGTGTACCATTCAGTGTGATATTAAAAATACATCTTATCCAACCCTAAACCCAACCCCAATATTCACCCAAACATAAGTGCGTCCAGAACTCTAACCCTAACCCTTACCATATGGGGCCATTCATTCTAATGAATCTCATAGGCTATAATGGAGAATGGAAAAACATCCAAAATTTTTCCCCATCAACAGTGTACCATTCAGTGTGATATTAAAAATACATCTTATCCAACCCTAAACCCAACCCCAATATTCACCGAAACATAAGTGTGTCCTGAACTCTAACCCTAACCCTAACCCTTACCATATGGGCCCATTCATTCTAATGAATCTCATAGGCTATAATGGAGAATGGAAAAACATCTAAAAATTTTCCCCATCAACACTGTACCATTCAGTGTGATATTAAAAATTCATCTTATCCAACCCTAAACCCAACCCCAATATTCACCGAAACATAAGTGTGTCTTGAACTCTAACCCTAACCCTAACCCTTACCATATGGGCCCATTCATTCTAATGAATCTCATAGGCTATAATGGAGAATGGAAAAACATCCAAAATTTTCCCCCATCAACAGTGTACCATTCAGTGTGATATTAAAAATTAATGTTATCCAACCCTAAACCCAACCCCAATATTCACCGAAACATAAGTGTGTCCTGAACTCTAACCCTAACCGTAACCCTTACCATAAGGGCCCATTCATTCTAATGAATCTCATAGGCTATAATGGAGAATGGAAAAACATCCAAAAATTTTCCCCATCAACAGTGTACCATTCAGTGTGATATTAAAAATTCATCTTATCCAACCCTAAACCCAACCCCAATATTCACCGAAAAATAAGTGTGTCCTGAACTCTAACCCTAACCCTAACCCTTACCATATGGGCCCATTCATTCTAATGAATCTCATAGGCTATAATGGAGAATGGAAAAACATCCAAAATTTTTCCCCATCAACAGTGTACCATTCAGTGTGATATTAAAAATACATCTTATCCAACCCTAAACCCAACCCCAATATTCACCCAAACATAAGTGCGTCCAGAACTCTACCGCTAACCCTAACCCTTACCATATGGGGCCATTCATTCTAATGAATCTCATAGGCTATAATGGAGAATGGAAAAACATCCAAAATTTTTCCCCATCAACAGTGTACCATTCAGTGTGATATTAAAAATAGATCTTATCCAACCCTAAACCCAACCCCAATATTCACCGAAACATAAGTGTGTCCTGAACTCTAACCCTAACCCTAACCCTTACCATATGGGCCCATTCATTCTGATGAATCTCATAGGCTATAATGGAGACTGGAAAAACATCCAAAAATTTTCCCCATCAACACTGTACCATTCAGTGTGATATTAAAAATTCATCTTATCCCACCCTAAACCCAACCCCAATATTCACCCAAACATAAGTGTATATTGAACTCTAACCCTAACCCTAACCCTTACCATATGGGGCCATTCATTCTAATGAATCTCATAGGCTATAATGGAGAATGGAAAAACATCCAAAATTTTTCCCCATCAACAGTGTACCATTCAGTGTGATATTAAAAATAGATCTTATCCAACCCTAAACCCAACCCCAATATTCACCGAAACATAAGTGTGTCCTGAACTCTAACCCTAACCCTAACCCTTACCATATGGGCCCATTCATTCTGATGAACCTCATAGGCTATAATGGAGACTGGAAAAACATCCAAAAATTTTCCACATCAACACTGTACCATTCAGTGTGATATTAAAAATTCATCTTATCCCACCCTAAACCCAACCCCAATATTCACCGAAACATAAGTGTATATTGAACTCTAACCCTAACCCTAACCCTTACGATATGGGCCCATTCATTCTAATGAATCTCATAGGCTATAATGGAGAATGGGAAAACATCCAAAATTTTTCCCCATCAACAGTGTACCATTCAGTGTGATATTAAAAATACATCTTATCCAACCCTAAACCCAACCCCAATATTCACCCAAACATAAGTGCGTCCAGAACTCTAACCCTAACCCTAACCCTTACCATATGGGGCCATTCATTCTAATGAATCTCATAGGCTATAATGGAGAATGGAAAAACATCCAAAATTTTTCCCCATCAACAGTGTACCATTCAGTGTGATATTAAAAATACATCTTATCCAACCCTAAACCCAACCCCAATATTCACCGAAACATAAGTGTGTCCTGAACTCTAACCCTAACCCTAACCCTTACCATATGGGCCCATTCATTCTGATGCATCTCATAGGCTATAATGGAGAATGGAAAAACATCCAAAAATTTTCCCCATCAACACTGTACCATTCAGTGTGATATTAAAAATTCATCTTATCCCACCCTAAACCCAACCCCAATATTCACCGAAACATAAGTGTATATTGAACTCTAACCCTAACCCTAACCCTTACCATATGGGCCCATTCATTCTAATGAATCTCATAGGCTATAATGGAGAATGGGAAAACATCCAAAATTTTTCCCCATCAACAGTGTACCATTCAGTGTGATATTAAAAATACATCTTACCCAACCCTAAACCAGACGCCAATTTTAAACCGAACATATGTGTGTCCTGAACTCTAACCCTAACCCTAACCCTAACCCTTACCATATGGGCCCATTCATTCTAATGAATCTCATAGGGTATAATGGAGAATGGAAAAACATCCAAAAATTTTTACCATCAAGATTATACCATTCAGTGTGACATTAAAAATTCATCTTATCCAGCCCTAAACCCAACCCCAATATTCACTCGAACATAAGTGTGTCCTGAACTCTAACCCTAACCCTAACCCTTACCATATGGGCCCATTCATTCTAATGAATCTCATAGGCTATAATGGAGAATGGAAAAACATCCAAAATTTTCCCCCATCAACAGTGTACCATTCAGTGTGATATTAAAAATTAATGTTATCCAACCCTAAACCCAACCCCAATATTCACTCGAACATAAGTGTGTCCTGAACTCTAACCCTAACCCTAACCCTTACCATATGGGCCCATTCATTCTAATGAATCTCATAGGCTATAATGGAGAATGGAAAAACATCCAAAATTTTCCCCCATCAACAGTGTACCATTCAGTGTGATATTAAAAATTAATGTTATCCAACCCTAAACCCAACCCCAATATTCACCGAAACATAAGTGCGTCCAGAACTCTACCGCTAACCCTAACCCTTACCATATGGGGCCATTCATTCTAATGAATCTCATAGGCTATAATGGAGAATGGAAAAACATCCAAAATTTTTCCCCATCAACAGTGTACCATTCAGTGTGATATTAAAAATACATCTTATCCAACCCTAAACCCAACCCCAATATTCACCGAAACATAAGTGTGTCCTGAACTCTAACCCTAACCCTAACCCTTACCATATGGGCCCATTCATTCTAATGAATCTCATAGGCTATAATGGAGAATGGAAAAACATCCAAAAATTTTTACCATCAAGATTATACCATTCTGTGTGATATTAAAAATTCATCTTATCCAGCCCTAAACCGAACCCCAATATTCACTCGAACATAAGTATGTCCTGAACTCTAAACCTAACCCTAACCCTTAACATATGGGCCCATTCATTCTAATGAATCTCATAGGCTATAATGGAGAACGGAAAAACATCCAAAAATTTTCCCCATCAACAGTGTACCATTCAGTGTGATATTAAAAATTCATCTTATCCAACCCTAAACCCAACCCCAATATTCACCGAAAAATAAGTGTGTCCTGAACTCTAACCCTAACCCTAACCCTTACCATATGGGCCCATTCATTCTAATGAATCTCATAGGCTATAATGGAGAATGGAAAAACATCCAAAATTTTTCCCCATCAACAGTGTACCATTCAGTGTGATATTAAAAATACATCTTATCCAACCCTAAACCCAACCCCAATATTCACCCAAACATAAGTGCGTCCAGAACTCTAACCCTAACCCTAACCCTTACCATATGGGGCCATTCATTCTAATGAATCTCATAGGCTATAATGGAGAATGGAAAAACATCAAAAGATTTTCCCCATCAACAGTGTACCATTCAGTGTGATATTAAAAATTCATCTTATCCCAACCTAAACCCAACCCCAATATTCACCGAAACATAAGTGTGTCTTGAACTCTAACCCTAACCCTAACCCTTACCATATGGGCCCATTCATTCTAATGAATCTCATAGGCTATAATGGAGAATGGGAAAACATCCAAAATTTTTCCCCATCAACAGTGTACCATTCAGTGTGATATTAAAAATACATCTTATCCAACCCTAAACCCAACCCCAATATTCACCCAAACATAAGTGCGTCCAGAACTCTAACCCTAACCCTTACCATATGGGGCCATTCATTCTAATGAATCTCATAGGCTATAATGGAGAATGGAAAAACATCCAAAATTTTTCCCCATCAACAGTGTACCATTCAGTGTGATATTAAAAATACATCTTATCCAACCCTAAACCCAACCCCAATATTCACCGAAACATAAGTGTGTCCTGAACTCTAACCCTAACCCTAACCCTTACCATATGGGCCCATTCATTCTAATGAATCTCATAGGCTATAATGGAGAATGGAAAAACATCTAAAAATTTTCCCCATCAACACTGTACCATTCAGTGTGATATTAAAAATTCATCTTATCCAACCCTAAACCCAACCCCAATATTCACCGAAACATAAGTGTGTCTTGAACTCTAACCCTAACCCTAACCCTTACCATATGGGCCCATTCATTCTAATGAATCTCATAGGCTATAATGGAGAATGGAAAAACATCCAAAATTTTCCCCCATCAACAGTGTACCATTCAGTGTGATATTAAAAATACATCTTATCCAACCCTAAACCCAACCCCAATATTCACCGAAACATAAGTGTGTCCTGAACTCTAACCCTAACCGTAACCCTTACCATAAGGGCCCATTCATTCTAATGAATCTCATAGGCTATAATGGAGAATGGAAAAACATCCAAAAATTTTCCCCATCAACAGTGTACCATTCAGTGTGATATTAAAAATTCATCTTATCCAACCCTAAACCCAACCCCAATATTCACCCAAAAATAAGTGTGTCCTGAACTCTAACCCTAACCCTAACCCTTACCATATGGGCCCATTCATTCTAATGAATCTCATAGGCTATAATGGAGAATGGAAAAACATCCAAAATTTTTCCCCATCAACAGTGTACCATTCAGTGTGATATTAAAAATACATCTTATCCAACCCTAAACCCAACCCCAATATTCACCCAAACATAAGTGCGTCCAGAACTCTACCGCTAACCCTAACCCTTACCATATGGGGCCATTCATTCTAATGAATCTCATAGGCTATAATGGAGAATGGAAAAACATCCAAAATTTTTCCCCATCAACAGTGTACCATTCAGTGTGATATTAAAAATAGATCTTATCCAACCCTAAACCCAACCCCAATATTCACCGAAACATAAGTGTGTCCTGAACTCTAACCCTAACCCTAACCCTTACCATATGGGCCCATTCATTCTGATGAATCTCATAGGCTATAATGGAGACTGGAAAAACATCCAAAAATTTTCCCCATCAACACTGTACCATTCAGTGTGATATTAAAAATTCATCTTATCCCACCCTAAACCCAACCCCAATATTCACCCAAACATAAGTGTATATTGAACTCTAACCCTAACCCTAACCCTTACCATATGGGGCCATTCATTCTAATGAATCTCATAGGCTATAATGGAGAATGGAAAAACATCCAAAATTTTTCCCCATCAACAGTGTACCATTCAGTGTGATATTAAAAATAGATCTTATCCAACCCTAAACCCAACCCCAATATTCACCGAAACATAAGTGTGTCCTGAACTCTAACCCTAACCCTAACCCTTACCATATGGGCCCATTCATTCTGATGAACCTCATAGGCTATAATGGAGACTGGAAAAACATCCAAAAATTTTCCACATCAACACTGTACCATTCAGTGTGATATTAAAAATTCATCTTATCCCACCCTAAACCCAACCCCAATATTCACCGAAACATAAGTGTATATTGAACTCTAACCCTAACCCTAACCCTTACGATATGGGCCCATTCATTCTAATGAATCTCATAGGCTATAATGGAGAATGGGAAAACATCCAAAATTTTTCCCCATCAACAGTGTACCATTCAGTGTGATATTAAAAATACATCTTATCCAACCCTAAACCCAACCCCAATATTCACCCAAACATAAGTGCGTCCAGAACTCTAACCCTAACCCTAACCCTTACCATATGGGGCCATTCATTCTAATGAATCTCATAGGCTATAATGGAGAATGGAAAAACATCCAAAATTTTTCCCCATCAACAGTGTACCATTCAGTGTGATATTAAAAATACATCTTATCCAACCCTAAACCCAACCCCAATATTCACCGAAACATAAGTGTGTCCTGAACTCTAACCCTAACCCTAACCCTTACCATATGGGCCCATTCATTCTGATGCATCTCATAGGCTATAATGGAGAATGGAAAAACATCCAAAAATTTTCCCCATCAACACTGTACCATTCAGTGTGATATTAAAAATTCATCTTATCCCACCCTAAACCCAACCCCAATATTCACCGAAACATAAGTGTATATTGAACTCTAACCCTAACCCTAACCCTTACCATATGGGCCCATTCATTCTAATGAATCTCATAGGCTATAATGGAGAATGGGAAAACATCCAAAATTTTTCCCCATCAACAGTGTACCATTCAGTGTGATATTAAAAATACATCTTACCCAACCCTAAACCAGACGCCAATTTTAAACCGAACATATGTGTGTCCTGAACTCTAACCCTAACCCTAACCCTAACCCTTACCATATGGGGCCATTCATTCTAATGAATCTCATAGGCTATAATGGAGAATGGAAAAACATCCAAAATTTTTCCCCATCAACAGTGTACCATTCAGTGTGATATTAAAAATACATCTTATCCAACCCTAAACCCAACCCCAATATTCACCGAAACATAAGTGTGTCCTGAACTCTAACCCTAACCCTAACCCTTACCATATGGGCCCATTCATTCTAATGAATCTCATAGGCTATAATGGAGAATGGAAAAACATCCAAAAATTTTCCCCATCAACACTGTACCATTCAGTGTGATATTAAAAATTCATCTTATCCAACCCTAAACCCAACCCCAATATTCACCGAAACATAAGTGTGTCTTGAACTCTAACCCTAACCCTAACCCTTACCATATGGGGCCATTCATTCTAATGAATCTCATAGGTTATAATGGAGAATGGAAAAACATCCAAAATTTTTCCCCATCAACAGTGTACCATTCAGTGTGATATTAAAAATACATCTTATCCAACCCTAAACCCAACCCCAATATTCACCGAAACATAAGTGTGTCCTGAACTCTAACCCTAACCCTAACCCTTACCATATGGGCCCATTCATTCTAATGAATCTCATAGGCTATAATGGAGAATGGAAAAACATACAAAAAATTTTCCCATCAAGAGTACACCATTCAGTGTGATATTAAAAATACATCTTATCCAACCCTAAACCCAACCCCAATATTCATCGAAACATAAGTGTGTCCTGAACTCTAACCCTAACCCTAACCCTTACCATATGGGCCCATTCATTCTAATGAATCTCATAGGCTATAATGGAGAATGGAAAAACATCCAAAGAATTTTACCATCAAGATTATAGCATTCAGTGTGGTATTAAAAATTCATCTTATCCAGCCCTAAACCGAACCCCAATATTCACTCGAACATAAGTGTGTCCTGAACTCTAACCCTAACCCTAACCCTTACCATATGGGCCCACTCATTCTAATGAATCTCATAGGCTATAATGGAGAATGGAAAAACATCCAAAAATTTTCCCCATCAACAGTGTACCATTCAGTGTGATATTAAAAATTCATGTTATCCAACCCTAAACCCAACCCCAATATTCACCGAAACATAAGTGTGTCCTGAACTCTAACCCTAACCCTAACCCTAACCCTTACCATATGGGCCCATTCATTCTAATGAATCTCATAGGCTATAATGGAGAATGGAAAAACATCCAAAATTTTTCCCCATCAACAGTGTACCATTCAGTGTGATATTAAAAATACATCTTATCCAACCCTAAACCCAACCCCAATATTCACCCAAACATAAGTGCGTCCAGAACTCTAACCCTAACCCTAACCCATACCATATGGGGCCATTCATTCTAATGAATCTCATAGGCTATAATGGAGAATGGAAAAACATCCAAAATTTTCTCCCATCAAGAGTATACCATTCAGTGTGATATTAAAAATACATCTTACCCAACCCTAAACCAGACGCCAATTTTAAACCGAACATATGTGTGTCCTGAACTCTAACCCTAACCCTAACCCTAACCCTTACCATATGGGCCCATTCATTCTAATGAATCTCATAGAGTATAATGGAGAATGGAAAAACATCCAAAAATTTTTACCATCAAGATTATACCATTCAGTGTGACATTAAAAATTCATCTTATCCAGCCTAAACCCAACCCCAATATTCACTCGAACATAAGTGTGTCCTGAACTCTAACCCTAACCCTAACCCTTACCATATGGGCCCATTCATTCTAATGAATCTCATAGGCTATAATGGAGAATGGAAAAACATCCAAAATTTTCCCCCATCAACAGTGTACCATTCAGTGTGATATTAAAAATTAATGTTATCCAACCCTAAACCCAACCCCAATATTCACCGAAACATAAGTGTGTCCTGAACTCTAACCCTAACCGTAACCCTTACCATAAGGGCCCATTCATTCTAATGAATCTCATAGTCTATAATGGAGAATGGAAAAACATCCAAAAATTTTCCCCATCAACAGTGTACCATTCAGTGTGATATTAAAAATTCATCTTATCCAACCCTAAACCCAACCCCAATATTCACCGAAACATAAGTGTATATTGAACTCTAACCCTAACCCTAACCCTAACCCTTACCATATGGGCCCATTCATTCTAATGAATCTCATAGGCTATAATGGAGAATGGAAAAACATCCAAAATTTTTCCCCATCAACTGTGTACCATTCAGTGTGATATTAAAAATACATCTTATCCAACCCTAAACCCAACCCCAATATTCACCCAAACATAAGTGCGTCCAGAACTCTAACCCTAACCCTAACCCTTACCATATGGGGCCATTCATTCTAATGAATCTCATAGGCTATAATGGAGAATGGAAAAACATCCAAAATTTTTCCCCATCAACACTGTACCATTCAGTGTGATATTAAAAATACATCTTATCCAACCCTAAACCCAACCCCAATATTCACCGAAACATAAGTGCGTCCAGAACTCTAACCCTAACCCTAACCCTTACCATATGGGGCCATTCATTCTAATGAATCTCATAGGCTATAATGGAGAATGGAAAAACATCCAAAATTTTTCCCCATCAACAGTGTACCATTCAGTGTGATATTAAAAATACATCTTATGCAACCCTAAACCCAACCCCAATATTCACCGAAACATAAGTGTGTCCTGAACTCTAACCCTAACCCTAACCCTTACCATATGGGCCCATTCATTCTGATGAATCTCATAGGCTATAATGGAGAATGGAAAAACATCCAAAAATTTTCCCCATCAACACTGTACCATTCAGTGTGATATTAAAAATTCATCTTATCCCACCCTAAACCCAACCCCAATATTCACCGAAACATAAGTGTATATTGAACTCTAACCCTAACCCTAACCCTTACCATATGGGCCCATTCATTCTAATGAATCTCATAGGCTATAATGGAGAATGGAAAAACATCCAAAATTTTTCCCCATCAACAGTGTACCATTCAGTGTGATATTAAAAATACATCTTATCCAACCCTAAACCCAACCCCAATATTCACCCAAACATAAGTGCGTCCAGAACTGTAACCCTAACCCTAACCCTTACCATATGGGGCCATTCATTCTAATGAATCTCATAGGCTATAATGGAGAATGGAAAAACATCCAAAATTTTTCCCCATCAACAGTGTACCATTCAGTGTGATATTAAAAATACATCTTATCCAACCCTAAACCCAACCCCAATATTCACCGAAACATAAGTGTGTCCTGAACTCTAACCCTAACCCTAACCCTTACCATATGGGCCCATTCATTCTAATGAATCTCATAGGCTATAATGGAGAATGGGAAAACATCCAAAAATTTTCCCCATCAACACTGTACCATTCAGTGTGATATTAAAAATTCATCTTATCCAACCCTAAACCCAACCCCAATATTCACCGAAACATAAGTGTGTCTTGAACTCTAACCCTAACCCTAACCCTTACCATATGGGCCCATTCATTCTAATGAATCTCATAGGCTATAATGGAGAATGGGAAAACATCCAAAATTTTTCCCCATCAACAGTGTACCATTCAGTGTGATATTAAAAATACATCTTATCCAACCCTAAACCCAACCCCAATATTCACCCAAACATAAGTGCGTCCAGAACTCTAACCCTAACCCTAACCCTTACCATATGGGGCCATTCATTCTAATGAATCTCATAGGCTATAATGGAGAATGGAAAAACATCCAAAAATTTTCCCCATCAACAGTGTACCATTCAGTGTGATATTAAAAATACATCTTATCCAACCCTAAACCCAACCCCAATATTCACCGAAACATAAGTGTGTCCTGAACTCTAACCCTAACCCTAACCCTTACCATATGGGCCCATTCATTCTAATGAATCTCATAGGCTATAATGGAGAATGGAAAAACATCCAAAAATTTTCCCCATCAACACTGTACCATTCAGTGTGATATTAAAAATTCATCTTATCCAACCCTAAACCCAACCCCAATATTCACCGAAACATAAGTGTGTCTTGAACTCTAACCCTAACCCTAACCCTTACCATATGGGGCCATTCATTCTAATGAATCTCATAGGTTATAATGGAGAATGGAAAAACATCCAAAATTTTTCCCCATCAACAGTGTACCATTCAGTGTGATATTAAAAATACATCTTATCCAACCCTAAACCCAACCCCAATATTCACCGAAACATAAGTGTGTCCTGAACTCTAACCCTAACCCTAACCCTTACCATATGGGCCCATTCATTCTAATGAATCTCATAGGCTATAATGGAGAATGGAAAAACATACAAAAATTTTTCCCATCAAGAGTACACCATTCAGTGTGATATTAAAAATACATCTTATCCAACCCTAAACCCAACCCCAATATTCATCGAAACATAAGTGTGTCCTGAACTCTAACCCTAACCCTAACCCTTACCATATGGGCCCATTCATTCTAATGAATCTCATAGGCTATAATGGAGAATGGAAAAACATCCAAAGAATTTTACCATCAAGATTATAGCATTCAGTGTGGTATTAAAAATTCATCTTATCCAGCCCTAAACCGAACCCCAATATTCACTCGAACATAAGTGTGTCCTGAACTCTAACCCTAACCCTAACCCTTACCATATGGGCCCACTCATTCTAATGAATCTCATAGGCTATAATGGAGAATGGAAAAACATCCAAAAATTTTCCCCATCAACAGTGTACCATTCAGTGTGATATTAAAAATTCATGTTATCCAACCCTAAACCCAACCCCAATATTCACCGAAACATAAGTGTGTCCTGAACTCTAACCCTAACCCTAACCCTAACCCTTACCATATGGGCCCATTCATTCTAATGAATCTCATAGGCTATAATGGAGAATGGAAAAACATCCAAAATTTTTCCCCATCAACAGTGTACCATTCAGTGTGATATTAAAAATACATCTTATCCAACCCTAAACCCAACCCCAATATTCACCCAAACATAAGTGCGTCCAGAACTCTAACCCTAACCCTAACCCATACCATATGGGGCCATTCATTCTAATGAATCTCATAGGCTATAATGGAGAATGGAAAAACATCCAAAATTTTCTCCCATCAAGAGTATACCATTCAGTGTGATATTAAAAATACATCTTACCCAACCCTAAACCAGACGCCAATTTTAAACCGAACATATGTGTGTCCTGAACTCTAACCCTAACCCTAACCCTTACCATATGGGCCCATTCATTCTAATGAATCTCATAGAGTATAATGGAGAATGGAAAAACATCCAAAAATTTTTACCATCAAGATTATACCATTCAGTGTGACATTAAAAATTCATCTTATCCAGCCTAAACCCAACCCCAATATTCACTCGAACATAAGTGTGTCCTGAACTCTAACCCTAACCCTAACCCTTACCATATGGGCCCATTCATTCTAATGAATCTCATAGGCTATAATGGAGAATGGAAAAACATCCAAAATTTTCCCCCATCAACAGTGTACCATTCAGTGTGATATTAAAAATTAATGTTATCCAACCCTAAACCCAACCCCAATATTCACCGAAACATAAGTGTGTCCTGAACTCTAACCCTAACCGTAACCCTTACCATAAGGGCCCATTCATTCTAATGAATCTCATAGGCTATAATGGAGAATGGAAAAACATCCAAAAATTTTCCCCATCAACAGTGTACCATTCAGTGTGATATTAAAAATTCATTTTATCCAACCCTAAACCCAACCCCAATATTCACCGAAACATAAGTGTATATTGAACTCTAACCCTAACCCTAACCCTAACCCTTACCATATGGGCCCATTCATTCTAATGAATCTCATAGGCTATAATGGAGAATGGAAAAACATCCAAAATTTTTCCCCATCAACTGTGTACCATTCAGTGTGATATTAAAAATACATCTTATCCAACCCTAAACCCAACCCCAATATTCACCCAAACATAAGTGCGTCCAGAACTCTAACCCTAACCCTAACCCTTACCATATGGGGCCATTCATTCTAATGAATCTCATAGGCTATAATGGAGAATGGAAAAACATCCAAAATTTTTCCCCATCAACACTGTACCATTCAGTGTGATATTAAAAATACATCTTATCCAACCCTAAACCCAACCCCAATATTCACCGAAACATAAGTGCGTCCAGAACTCTAACCCTAACCCTAACCCTTACCATATGGGGCCATTCATTCTAATGAATCTCATAGGCTATAATGGAGAATGGAAAAACATCCAAAATTTTTCCCCATCAACAGTGTACCATTCAGTGTGATATTAAAAATACATCTTATCCAACCCTAAAACCCAACCCCAATATTCACCGAAACATAAGTGTGTCCTGAACTCTAACCGTAACCCTAACCCTTACCATATGGGCCGATTCATTCTGATGAATCTCATAGGCTATAATGGAGAATGGAAAAACATCCAAAAATTTTCCCCATCAACACTGTACCATTCAGTGTGATATTAAAAATTCATCTTATCCCACCCTAAACCCAACCCCAATATTCACCGAAACATAAGTGTATATTGAACTCTAACCCTAACCCTAACCCTTACCATATGGGCCCATTCATTCTAATGAATCTCATAGGCTATAATGGAGAATGGAAAAACATCCAAAATTTTTCCCCATCAACAGTGTACCATTCAGTGTGATATTAAAAATACATCTTATCCAACCCTAAACCCAACCCCAATATTCACCCAAACATAAGTGCGTCCAGAACTGTAACCCTAACCCTAACCCTTACCATATGGGGCCATTCATTCTAATGAATCTCATAGGCTATAATGGAGAATGGAAAAACATCCAAAATTTTTCCCCATCAACAGTGTACCATTCAGTGTGATATTAAAAATACATCTTATCCAACCCTAAACCCAACCCCAATATTCACCGAAACATAAGTGTGTCCTGAACTCTAACCCTAACCCTAACCCTTACCATATGGGCCCATTCATTCTAATGAATCTCATAGGCTATAATGGAGAATGGGAAAACATCCAAAAATTTTCCCCATCAACACTGTACCATTCAGTGTGATATTAAAAATTCATCTTATCCAACCCTAAACCCAACCCCAATATTCACCGAAACATAAGTGTGTCTTGAACTCTAACCCTAACCCTAACCCTTACCATATGGGCCCATTCATTCTAATGAATCTTATAGGCTATAATGGAGAATGGGAAAACATCCAAAATTTTTCCCCATCAACAGTGTACCATTCAGTGTGATATTAAAAATACATCTTATCCAACCCTAAACCCAACCCCAATATTCACCCAAACATAAGTGCGTCCAGAACTCTAACCCTAACCCTAACCCTTACCATATGGGGCCATTCATTCTAATGAATCTCATAGGCTATAATGGAGAATGGAAAAACATCCAAAAATTTTCCCCATCAACAGTGTACCATTCAGTGTGATATTAAAAATACATCTTATCCAACCCTAAACCCAACCCCAATATTCACCCAAACATAAGTGCGTCCAGAACTCTAACCCTAACCCTAACCCTTACCATATGGGCCCATTCATTCTAATGAATCTCATAGGCTATAATGGAGAATGGGAAAACATCCAAAAATTTTCCCCATCAACACTGTACCATTCAGTGTGATATTAAAAATTCATCTTATCCAACCCTAAACCCAACCCCAATATTCACCGAAACATAAGTGTATATTGAACTCTAACCCTAACCCTAACCCTTACCATATGGGCCCATTCATTCTAATGAATCTCATAGGCTATAATGGAGAATGGAAAAACATCCAAAATTTTTCCCCATCAACAGTGTACCATTCAGTGTGATATTAAAAATACATCTTATCCAACCCTAAACCCAACCCCAATATTCACCCAAACATAAGTGCGTCCAGAACTGTAACCCTAACCCTAACCCTTACCATATGGGGCCATTCATTCTAATGAATCTCATAGGCTATAATGGAGAATGGAAAAACATCCAAAATTTTTCCCCATCAACAGTGTACCATTCAGTGTGATATTAAAAATACATCTTATCCAACCCTAAACCCAACCCCAATATTCACCGAAACATAAGTGTGTCCTGAACTCTAACCCTAACCCTAACCCTTACCATATGGGCCCATTCATTCTAATGAATCTCATAGGCTATAATGGAGAATGGGAAAACATCCAAAAATTTTCCCCATCAACACTGTACCATTCAGTGTGATATTAAAAATTCATCTTATCCAACCCTAAACCCAACCCCAATATTCACCGAAACATAAGTGTGTCTTGAACTCTAACCCTAACCCTAACCCTTACCATATGGGCCCATTCATTCTAATGAATCTCATAGGCTATAATGGAGAATGGGAAAACATCCAAAATTTTTCCCCATCAACAGTGTACCATTCAGTGTGATATTAAAAATACATCTTATCCAACCCTAAACCCAACCCCAATATTCACCCAAACATAAGTGCGTCCAGAACTCTAACCCTAACCCTAACCCTTACCATATGGGGCCATTCATTCTAATGAATCTCATAGGCTATAATGGAGAATGGAAAAACATCCAAAAATTTTCCCCATCAACAGTGTACCATTCAGTGTGATATTAAAAATACATCTTATCCAACCCTAAACCCAACCCCAATATTCACCCAAACATAAGTGCGTCCAGAACTCTAACGCTAACCCTAACCCTTACCATATGGGCCCATTCATTCTAATGAATCTCATAGGCTATAATGGAGAATGGGAAAACATCCAAAAATTTTCCCCATCAACACTGTACCATTCAGTGTGATATTAAAAATTCATCTTATCCAACCCTAAACCCAACCCCAATATTCACCGAAACATAAGTGTGTCTTGAACTCTAACCCTAACCCTAACCCTTACCATATGGGCCCATTCATTCTAATGAATCTCATAGGCTATAATGGAGAATGGGAAAACATCCAAAATTTTTCCCCATCAACAGTGTACCATTCAGTGTGATATTAAAAATACATCTTATCCAACCCTAAACCCAACCCCAATATTCACCCAAACATAAGTGCGTCCAGAACTCTAACCCTAACCCTAACCCTTACCATATGGGCCCATTCATTCTAATGAATCTCATAGGCTATAATGGAGAATGGGAAAACATCCAAAATTTTTCCCCATCAACAGTGTACCATTCAGTGTGATATTAAAAATACATCTTATCCAACCCTAAACCCAACCCCAATATTCACCCAAACATAAGTGCGTCCAGAACTCTAACCCTAACCCTAACCCTTACCATATGGGGCCATTCATTCTAATGAATCTCATAGGCTATAATGGAGAATGGAAAAACATCCAAAAATTTTCCCCATCAACAGTGTACCATTCAGTGTGATATTAAAAATACATCCTATCCAACCCTAAACCCAACCCCAATATTCACCCAAACATAAGTGCGTCCAGAACTCTAACCCTAACCCTAACCCTTACCATATGGGGCCATTCATTCTAACGAATCTCATAGGCTATAATGGAGAATGGAAAAACATCCAAAATTTTTCCCCATCAACAGTGTAACATTCAGTGTGATATTAAAAATACATCTTATCCAACCCTAAACCCAACCCCAATATTCACCGAAACATAAGTGTGTCCTGAACTCTAACCCTAACCCTAACCCTTACCATATGGGCCCATTCATTCTAATGAATCTCATAGGCTATAATGGAGAATGGAAAAACATCCAAAAATTTTCCCCATCAACAGTGTACCATTCAGTGTGATATTAAAAATACATCTTATCCAACCCTAAACCCAACCCCAATATTCACCGAAACATAAGTGTGTCCTGAACTCTAACCCTAACCCTAACCCTTACCATATGGGCCCATTCATTCTGATGAATCTCATAGGCTATAATGGAGAATGGAAAAACATCCAAAAATTTTCCCTATCAACACTGTACCATTCAGTGTGATATTAAAAATTCATCTTATCCCACCCTAAACCCAACCCCAATATTCACCGAAACATAAGTGTATATTGAACTCTAACCCTAACCCTAACCCTTACCATATGGGCCCCATTCATTCTAATGAATCTCATAGGCTACAATGGAGAATGGGAAAACATCCAAAATTTTTCCCCATCAACTGTGTACCATTCAGTGTGATATTAAAAATACATCTTATCCAACCCTAAACCCAACCCCAATATTCTCCGAAACATAAGTGTGTCCTGAACTCTAACCCTAACCCTAACCCTTACCATATGGGCCCATTCATTCTGATGAATCTCATAGGCTATAATGGAGAATGGAAAAACATCCAAAAATTTTCCCCATCAACACTGTACCATTCAGTGTGTTATTTAAAATTCATCTTATCCCACCCTAAACCCAACCCCAATATCCACCGATACTTAAGTGTATATTGAACTCTAACCCTAACCCTAACCCTTACCATATGGGCCCATTCATTCTAATGAATCTCATAGGCTATAATGGAGAATGGAAAAACATCCAAAAATTTTCCTCATCAACACTGTACCATTCAGTGTGATATTAAAAATACATCTTATCCAACCCTAAACCCAACCCCAATATTCACCGAAACATAAGTGTGTCCTGAACTCTAACCCTAACCCTAACCCTTACCATATGGGCCCATTCATTCTAATGAATCTCATAGGCTATAATGGAGAATGGAAAAACATCCAAAGAATTTTACCATCAAGATTATAGCATTCAGTGTGGTATTAAAAATTCATCTTATCCAGCCCTAAACCGAACCCCAATATTCACTCGAACATAAGTGTGTCCTGAACTCTAACCCTAACCCTAACCCTTACCATATGGGCCCACTCATTCTAATGAGTCTCATAGGCTATAATGGAGAATGGAAAAACATCCAAAAATTTTCCCCATCAACAGTGTACCATTCAGTGTGATATTAAAAACTCATGTTATCCAACCCTAAACCCAACCCCAATATTCACCGAAACATAAGTGTGTCCTGAACTCTAACCCTAACCCTAACCCTAACCCTTACCATATGGGCCCATTCATTCTAATGAATCTCATAGGCTATAATGGAGAATGGAAAAACATCCAAAATTTTTCCCCATCAACAGTGTACCATTCAGTGTGATATTAAAAATACATCTTATCCAACCCTAAACCCAACCCCAATATTTACCCAAACATAAGTGCGTCCAGAACTCTAACCCTAACCCTAACCCATACCATATGGGGCCATTCATTCTAATGAATCTCATAGGCTATAATGGAGAATGGAAAAACATCCAAAATTTTCTCCCATCAAGAGTATACCATTCAGTGTGATATTAAAAATACATCTTACCCAACCCTAAACCAGACGCCAATTTTAAACCGAACATATGTGTGTCCTGAACTCTAACCCTAACCCTAACCCTAACCCTTACCATATGGGCCCATTCATTCTAATGAATCTCATAGAGTATAATGGAGAATGGAAAAACATCCAAAAATTTTTACCATCAAGATTATACCATTCAGTGTGACATTAAAAATTCATCTTATCCAGCCCTAAACCCAACCCCAATATTCACTCGAACATAAGTGTGTCCTGAACTCTAACCATAACCCTAACCCTTACCATATGGGCCCATTCATTCCAATGAATCTCATAGGCTATAATGGAGAATGGAAAAACATCCAAAATTTTCCCCCATCAACAGTGTACCATTCAGTGTGATATTAAAAATTAATGTTATCCAACCCTAAACCCAACCCCAATATTCACCGAAACATAAGTGTGTCCTGAACTCTAACCCTAACCGTAACCCTTACCATAAGGGCCCATTCATTCTAATGAATCTCATAGGCTATAATGGAGAATGGAAAAACATCCAAAAATTTTCCCCATCAACAGTGTACCATTCAGTGTGATATTAAAAATTCATCTTATCCAACCCTAAACCCAACCCCAATATTCACCGAAACATAAGTGTATATTGAACTCTAACCCTAACCCTAACCCTTACCATATGGGCCCATTCATTCTAATGAATCTCATAGGCTATAATGGAGAATGGAAAAACATCCAAAATTTTTCCCCATCAACAGTGTAGCATTCAGTGTGATATTTAAAATACATCTTATCCAACCCTAAACCCAACCCCAATATTCACCCAAACATAAGTGCGTCCAGAACTCTAACCCTAACCCTAACCCTTACCATATGGGGCCCATTCATTCTAATGAATCTCATAGGCTATAATGGAGAATGGAAAAACATCCAAAAATTTTCCTCATCAACACTGTACCATTCAGTGTGATATTAAAAATACATCTTATCCAACCCTAAACCCAACCCCAATATTCACCGAAACATAAGTGTGTCCTGAACTCTAACCCTAACCCTAACCCTTACCATATGGGGCCCATTCATTCTAATGAATCTCATAGGCTATAATGGAGAATGGGAAAACATCCAAAATTTTTCCCCATCAACAGTGTACCATTCAGTGTGATATTAAAAATACATCTTATCCAACCCTAAACCCAACCCCAATATTCACCCAAACATAAGTGCGTCCAGAACTCTAACCCTAACCCTAACCCTTACCATATGGGCCCATTCATTCTAATGAATCTCATAGGCTATAATGGAGAATGGGAAAACATCCAAAATTTTTCCCCATCAACAGTGTACCATTCAGTGTGATATTAAAAATACATCTTATCCAACCCTAAACCCAACCCCAATATTCACCCAAACATAAGTGCGTCCAGAACTCTAACCCTAACCCTAACCCTTACCATATGGGGCCATTCATTCTAATGAATCTCATAGGCTATAATGGAGAATGGAAAAACATCCAAAAATTTTCCCCATCAACAGTGTACCATTCAGTGTGATATTAAAAATACATCCTATCCAACCCTAAACCCAACCCCAATATTCACCCAAACATAAGTGCGTCCAGAACTCTAACCCTAACCCTAACCCTTACCATATGGGGCCATTCATTCTAACGAATCTCATAGGCTATAATGGAGAATGGAAAAACATCCAAAATTTTTCCCCATCAACAGTGTAACATTCAGTGTGATATTAAAAATACATCTTATCCAACCCTAAACCCAACCCCAATATTCACCGAAACATAAGTGTGTCCTGAACTCTAACCCTAACCCTAACCCTTACCATATGGGCCCATTCATTCTAATGAATCTCATAGGCTATAATGGAGAATGGAAAAACATCCAAAAATTTTCCCCATCAACAGTGTACCATTCAGTGTGATATTAAAAATACATCTTATCCAACCCTAAACCCAACCCCAATATTCACCGAAACATAAGTGTGTCCTGAACTCTAACCCTAACCCTAACCCTTACCATATGGGCCCATTCATTCTGATGAATCTCATAGGCTATAATGGAGAATGGAAAAACATCCAAAAATTTTCCCTATCAACACTGTACCATTCAGTGTGATATTAAAAATTCATCTTATCCCACCCTAAACCCAACCCCAATATTCACCGAAACATAAGTGTATATTGAACTCTAACCCTAACCCTAACCCTTACCATATGGGCCCATTCATTCTAATGAATCTCATAGGCTACAATGGAGAATGGGAAAACATCCAAAATTTTTCCCCATCAACTGTGTACCATTCAGTGTGATATTAAAAATACATCTTATCCAACCCTAAACCCAACCCCAATATTCTCCGAAACATAAGTGTGTCCTGAACTCTAACCCTAACCCTAACCCTTACCATATGGGCCCATTCATTCTGATGAATCTCATAGGCTATAATGGAGAATGGAAAAACATCCAAAAATTTTCCCCATCAACACTGTACCATTCAGTGTGTTATTTAAAATTCATCTTATCCCACCCTAAACCCAACCCCAATATCCACCGATACTTAAGTGTATATTGAACTCTAACCCTAACCCTAACCCTTACCATATGGGCCCATTCATTCTAATGAATCTCATAGGCTATAATGGAGAATGGAAAAACATCCAAAAATTTTCCTCATCAACACTGTACCATTCAGTGTGATATTAAAAATACATCTTATCCAACCCTAAACCCAACCCCAATATTCACCGAAACATAAGTGTGTCCTGAACTCTAACCCTAACCCTAACCCTTACCATATGGGCCCATTCATTCTAATGAATCTCATAGGCTATAATGGAGAATGGAAAAACATCCAAAGAATTTTACCATCAAGATTATAGCATTCAGTGTGGTATTAAAAATTCATCTTATCCAGCCCTAAACCGAACCCCAATATTCACTCGAACATAAGTGTGTCCTGAACTCTAACCCTAACCCTAACCCTTACCATATGGGCCCACTCATTCTAATGAGTCTCATAGGCTATAATGGAGAATGGAAAAACATCCAAAAATTTTCCCCATCAACAGTGTACCATTCAGTGTGATATTAAAAACTCATGTTATCCAACCCTAAACCCAACCCCAATATTCACCGAAACATAAGTGTGTCCTGAACTCTAACCCTAACCCTAACCCTAACCCTTACCATATGGGCCCATTCATTCTAATGAATCTCATAGGCTATAATGGAGAATGGAAAAACATCCAAAATTTTTCCCCATCAACAGTGTACCATTCAGTGTGATATTAAAAATACATCTTATCCAACCCTAAACCCAACCCCAATATTTACCCAAACATAAGTGCGTCCAGAACTCTAACCCTAACCCTAACCCATACCATATGGGGCCATTCATTCTAATGAATCTCATAGGCTATAATGGAGAATGGAAAAACATCCAAAATTTTCTCCCATCAAGAGTATACCATTCAGTGTGATATTAAAAATACATCTTACCCAACCCTAAACCAGACGCCAATTTTAAACCGAACATATGTGTGTCCTGAACTCTAACCCTAACCCTAACCCTAACCCTTACCATATGGGCCCATTCATTCTAATGAATCTCATAGAGTATAATGGAGAATGGAAAAACATCCAAAAATTTTTACCATCAAGATTATACCATTCAGTGTGACATTAAAAATTCATCTTATCCAGCCCTAAACCCAACCCCAATATTCACTCGAACATAAGTGTGTCCTGAACTCTAACCATAACCCTAACCCTTACCATATGGGCCCATTCATTCCAATGAATCTCATAGGCTATAATGGAGAATGGAAAAACATCCAAAATTTTCCCCCATCAACAGTGTACCATTCAGTGTGATATTAAAAATTAATGTTATCCAACCCTAAACCCAACCCCAATATTCACCGAAACATAAGTGTGTCCTGAACTCTAACCCTAACCGTAACCCTTACCATAAGGGCCCATTCATTCTAATGAATCTCATAGGCTATAATGGAGAATGGAAAAACATCCAAAAATTTTCCCCATCAACAGTGTACCATTCAGTGTGATATTAAAAATTCATCTTATCCAACCCTAAACCCAACCCCAATATTCACCGAAACATAAGTGTATATTGAACTCTAACCCTAACCCTAACCCTTACCATATGGGCCCATTCATTCTAATGAATCTCATAGGCTATAATGGAGAATGGAAAAACATCCAAAATTTTTCCCCATCAACAGTGTAGCATTCAGTGTGATATTTAAAATACATCTTATCCAACCCTAAACCCAACCCCAATATTCACCCAAACATAAGTGCGTCCAGAACTCTAACCCTAACCCTAACCCTTACCATATGGGCCCATTCATTCTAATGAATCTCATAGGCTATAATGGAGAATGGAAAAACATCCAAAAATTTTCCTCATCAACACTGTACCATTCAGTGTGATATTAAAAATACATCTTATCCAACCCTAAACCCAACCCCAATATTCACCGAAACATAAGTGTGTCCTGAACTCTAACCCTAACCCTAACCCTTACCATATGGGCCCATTCATTCTAATGAATCTCATAGGCTATAATGGAGAATGGAAAAACATCCAAAGAATTTTACCATCAAGATTATAGCATTCAGTGTGGTATTAAAAATTCATCTTATCCAGCCCTAAACCGAACCCCAATATTCACTCGAACATAAGTGTGTCCTGAACTCTAACCCTAACCCTAACCCTTACCATATGGGCCCACTCATTCTAATGAGTCTCATAGGCTATAATGGAGAATGGAAAAACATCCAAAAATTTTCCCCATCAACAGTGTACCATTCAGTGTGATATTAAAAACTCATGTTATCCAACCCTAAACCCAACCCCAATATTCACCGAAACATAAGTGTGTCCTGAACTCTAACCCTAACCCTAACCCTAACCCTTACCATATGGGCCCATTCATTCTAATGAATCTCATAGGCTATAATGGAGAATGGAAAAACATCCAAAATTTTTCCCCATCAACAGTGTACCATTCAGTGTGATATTAAAAATACATCTTATCCAACCCTAAACCCAACCCCAATATTTACCCAAACATAAGTGCGTCCAGAACTCTAACCCTAACCCTAACCCATACCATATGGGGCCATTCATTCTAATGAATCTCATAGGCTATAATGGAGAATGGAAAAACATCCAAAATTTTCTCCCATCAAGAGTATACCATTCAGTGTGATATTAAAAATACATCTTACCCAACCCTAAACCAGACGCCAATTTTAAACCGAACATATGTGTGTCCTGAACTCTAACCCTAACCCTAACCCTAACCCTTACCATATGGGCCCATTCATTCTAATGAATCTCATAGAGTATAATGGAGAATGGAAAAACATCCAAAAATTTTTACCATCAAGATTATACCATTCAGTGTGACATTAAAAATTCATCTTATCCAGCCCTAAACCCAACCCCAATATTCACTCGAACATAAGTGTGTCCTGAACTCTAACCATAACCCTAACCCTTACCATATGGGCCCATTCATTCCAATGAATCTCATAGGCTATAATGGAGAATGGATAAACATCCAAAATTTTCCCCCATCAACAGTGTACCATTCAGTGTGATATTAAAAATTAATGTTATCCAACCCTAAACCCAACCCCAATATTCACCGAAACATAAGTGTGTCCTGAACTCTAACCCTAACCGTAACCCTTACCATAAGGGCCCATTCATTCTAATGAATCTCATAGGCTATAATGGAGAATGGAAAAACATCCAAAAATTTTCCCCATCAACAGTGTACCATTCAGTGTGATATTAAAAATTCATCTTATCCAACCCTAAACCCAACCCCAATATTCACCGAAACATAAGTGTATATTGAACTCTAACCCTAACCCTAACCCTTACCATATGGGCCCATTCATTCTAATGAATCTCATAGGCTATAATGGAGAATGGAAAAACATCCAAAATTTTTCCCCATCAACAGTGTAGCATTCAGTGTGATATTTAAAATACATCTTATCCAACCCTAAACCCAACCCCAATATTCACCCAAACATAAGTGCGTCCAGAACTCTAACCCTAACCCTAACCCTTACCATATGGGGCCATTCATTCTAATGAATCTCATAGGCTATAATGGAGAATGGAAAAACATCCAAAATTTTTCCCCATCAACACTGTACCATTCAGTATGATATTAAAAATACATCTTATCCAACCCTAACCCAACCCCAATATTCACCGAAACATAAGTGTGTCCTGAACTCTAACCCTAACCCTAACCCTTACCATATGGGCCCATTCATTCTGATGAATCTCATAGGCTATAATGGAGAATGGAAAAACATCCAAAAATTTTCCCCATCAACACTGTACCATTCAGTGTGTTATTTAAAATTCATCTTATCCCACCCTAAACCCAACCCCAATATCCACCGATACTTAAGTGTATATTGAACTCTAACCCTAACCCTTACCATATGGGGCCATTCATTCTAATGAATCTCATAGGCTATAATGGAGAATGGAAAAACATCCAAAATTTTCCCCATCAACAGTGTACCATTCAGTGTGATATTAAAAATACATCTTATCCAACCCTAAACCCAACCCCAATATTCACCGAAACATAAGTGTGTCCTGAACTCTAACCCTAACCCTAACCCCTACCATATGGGCCCATTCATTCTAATGAATCTCATAGGCTATAATGGAGAATGGAAAAACATCCAAAATTTTTCCCCATCAACACTGTACCATTCAGTGTGATATTAAAAATTCATCTTATCCAACCCTAAACCCAACCCCAATATTCACCGAAACATAAGTGTGTCTTGAACTCTAACCCTAACCCTAACCCTTACCATATGGGCCCATTCATTCTAATGAATCTCATAGGCTACAATGGAGAATGGGAAAAAATCCAAAATTTTTCCCCATCAACTGTGTACCATTCAGTGTGATATTAAAAATACATCTTATCCAACCCTAAACCCAACCCCAATATTCACCGAAACATAAGTGCGTCCAGAACTCTAACCCTAACCCTAACCCTTACCATATGGGGCCATTCATTCTAATGAATCTCATAGGCTATAATGGAGAATGGAAAAACATCCAAAATTTTTCCCCATCAACAGTGTACCATTCAGTGTGATATTAAAAATACATCTTATCCAACCCTAAACCCAACCCCAATATTCACCGAAACATAAGTGTGTCCTGAACTCTAACCCTAACCCTAACCCTTACCATATGGGCCCATTCATTCTAATGAATCTCATAGGCTATAATGGAGAATGGAAAAACATCCAAAAATTTTCCCCATCAACACTGTACCATTCAGTGTGATATTAAAAATTCATCTTATCCCACCCTAAACCCAACCCCAATATTCACCGAAACATAAGTGTATATTGAACTCTAACCCTAACCCTAACCCTTACCATATGGGCCCATTCATTCTAATGAATCTCATAGGCTATAATGGAGAATGGAAAAACATCCAAAATTTTTCCCCATCAACAGTGTACCATTCAGTGTGATATTAAAAATACATCTTATCCAACCCTAAACCCAACCCCAATATTCACCGAAACATAAGTGCGTCCAGAACTCTAACCCTAACCCTAACCCTTACCATATGGGGCCATTCATTCTAATGAATCTCATAGGCTATAATGGAGAATGGAAAAACATCCAAAATTTTTCCCCATCAACAGTGTACCATTCAGTGTGATATTAAAAATACATCTTATCCAACCCTAAACCCAACCCCAATATTCACCGAAACATAAGTGTGTCCTGAACTCTAACCCTAACCCTAACCCTTACCATATGGGCCCATTCATTCTAATGAATCTCATAGGCTATAATGGAGAATGGAAAAACATCCAAAAATTTTCCCCATCAACACTGTACCATTCAGTGTGATATTAAAAATTCATCTTATCCCACCCTAAACCCAACCCCAATATTCACCGAAACATAAGTGTATATTGAACTCTAACCCTAACCCTAACCCTTACCATATGGGCCCATTCATTCTAATGAATCTCATAGGCTATAATGGAGAATGGAAAAACATCCAAAATTTTTCCCCATCAACAGTGTACCATTCAGTGTGATATTAAAAATACATCTTATCCAACCCTAAACCCAACCCCAATATTCACCCAAACATAAGTGCGTCCAGAACTGTAACCCTAACCCTAACCCTTACCATATGGGGCCATTCATTCTAATGAATCTCATAGGCTATAATGGAGAATGGAAAAACATCCAAAATTTTTCCCCATCAACAGTGTACCATTCAGTGTGATATTAAAAATACATCTTATCCAACCCTAAACCCAACCCCAATATTCACCGAAACATAAGTGTGTCCTGAACTCTAACCCTAACCCTAACCCTTACCATATGGGCCCATTCATTCTAATGAATCTCATAGGCTATAATGGAGAATGGAAAAACATCCAAAAATTTTCCCCATCAACACTGTACCATTCAGTGTGATATTAAAAATTCATCTTATCCAACCCTAAACCCAACCCCAATATTCACCGAAACATAAGTGTGTCTTGAACTCTAACCCTAACCCTAACCCTTACCATATGGGCCCATTCATTCTAATGAATCTCATAGGCTATAATGGAGAATGGGAAAACATCCAAAATTTTTCCCCATCAACAGTGTACCATTCAGTGTGATATTAAAAATACATCTTATCCAACCCTAAACCCAACCCCAATATTCACCCAAACATAAGTGCGTCCAGAACTCTAACCCTAACCCTAACCCTTACCATATGGGGCCATTCATTCTAATGAATCTCATAGGCTATAATGGAGAATGGAAAAACATCCAAAAATTTTCCCCATCAATAGTGTACCATTCAGTGTGATATTAAAAATACATCTTATCCAACCCTAAACCCAACCCCAATATTCACCCAAACATAAGTGCGTCCAGAACTCTAACCCTAACCCTAACCCTTACCATATGGGGCCATTCATTCTAATGAATCTCATAGGCTATAATGGAGAATGGAAAAACATCCAAAATTTTTCCCCATCAACAGTGTACCATTCAGTGTGATATTAAAAATACATCTTATCCAACCCTAAACCCAACCCCAATATTCACCGAAACATAAGTGTGTCCTGAACTCTAACCCTAACCCTAACCCTTACCATATGGGCCCATTCATTCTAATGAATCTCATAGGCTATAATGGAGAATGGGAAAACATCCAAAAATTTTCCCCATCAACACTGTACCATTCAGTGTGATATTAAAAATTCATCTTATCCAACCCTAAACCCAACCCCAATATTCACCGAAACATAAGTGTGTCTTGAACTCTAACCCTAACCCTAACCCTTACCATATGGGCCCATTCATTCTAATGAATCTCATAGGCTATAATGGAGAATGGGAAAACATCCAAAATTTTTCCCCATCAACAGTGTACCATTCAGTGTGATATTAAAAATACATCTTATCCAACCCTAAACCCAACCCCAATATTCACCCAAACATAAGTGCGTCCAGAACTCTAACCCTAACCCTAACCCTTACCATATGGGGCCATTCATTCTAATGAATCTCATAGGCTATAATGGAGAATGGAAAAACATCCAAAAATTTTCCCCATCAACAGTGTACCATTCAGTGTGATATTAAAAATACATCTTATCCAACCCTAAACCCAACCCCAATATTCACCCAAACATAAGTGCGTCCAGAACTCTAACCCTAACCCTAACCCTTACCATATGGGCCCATTCATTCTAATGAATCTCATAGGCTATAATGGAGAATGGGAAAACATCCATAAATTTTCCCCATCAACACTGTACCATTCAGTGTGATATTAAAAATTCATCTTATCCAACCCTAAACCCAACCCCAATATTCACCGAAACATAAGTGTGTCTTGAACTCTAACCCTAACCCTAACCCTTACCATATGGGCCCATTCATTCTAATGAATCTCATAGGCTATAATGGAGAATGGGAAAACATCCAAAATTTTTCCCCATCAACAGTGTACCATTCAGTGTGATATTAAAAATACATCTTATCCAACCCTAAACCCAACCCCAATATTCACCCAAACATAAGTGCGTCCAGAACTCTAACCCTAACCCTAACCCTTACCATATGGGCCCATTCATTCTAATGAATCTCATAGGCTATAATGGAGAATGGGAAAACATCCAAAATTTTTCCCCATCAACAGTGTACCATTCAGTGTGATATTAAAAATACATCTTATCCAACCCTAAACCCAACCCCAATATTCACCCAAACATAAGTGCGTCCAGAACTCTAACCCTAACCCTAACCCTTACCATATGGGGCCATTCATTCTAATGAATCTCATAGGCTATAATGGAGAATGGAAAAACATCCAAAAATTTTCCCCATCAACAGTGTACCATTCAGTGTGATATTAAAAATACATCTTATCCAACCCTAAACCCAACCCCAATATTCACCCAAACATAAGTGCGTCCAGAACTCTAACCCTAACCCTAACCCTTACCATATGGGGCCATTCATTCTAACGAATCTCATAGGCTATAATGGAGAATGGAAAAACATCCAAAAATTTTCCCCATCAACAGTGTACCATTCAGTGTGATATTAAAAATACATCTTATCCAACCCTAAACCCAACCCCAATATTCACCGAAACATAAGTGTGTCCTGAACTCTAACCCTAACCCTAACCCTTACCATATGGGCCCATTCATTCTAATGAATCTCATAGGCTATAATGGAGAATGGAAAAACATCCAAAAATTTTCCCCATCAACAGTGTACCATTCAATGTGATATTAAAAATACATCTTATCCAACCCTAAACCCAACCCCAATATTCACCGAAACATAAGTGTGTCCTGAACTCTAACCCTAACCCTAACCCTTACCATATGGGCCCATTCATTCTGATGAATCTCATAGGCTATAATGGAGAATGGAAAAACATCCAAAAATTTTCCCTATCAACACTGTACCATTCAGTGTGATATTAAAAATTCATCTTATCCCACCCTAAACCCAACCCCAATATTCACCGAAACATAAGTGTATATTGAACTCTAACCCTAACCCTAACCCTTACCATATGGGCCCATTCATTCTAATGAATCTCATAGGCTACAATGGAGAATGGGAAAACATCCAAAATTTTTCCCCATCAACTGTGTACCATTCAGTGTGATATTAAAAATACATCTTATCCAACCCTAAACCCAACCCCAATATTCACCGAAACATAAGTGCGTCCAGAACTCTAACCCTAACCCTAACCCTTACCATATGGGGCCATTCATTCTAATGAATCTCATAGGCTATAATGGAGAATGGAAAAACATCCAAAATTATTCCCCATCAACAGTGTACCATTCAGTGTGATATTAAAAATACATCTTATCCAACCCTAAACCCAACCCCAATATTCACCGAAACATAAGTGTGTCCTGAACTCTAACCCTAACCCTAACCCTTACCATATGGGCCCATTCATTCTGATGAATCTCATAGGCTATAATGGAGAATGGAAAAACATCCAAAAATTTTCCCCATCAACACTGTACCATTCAGTGTGATATTAAAAATTCATCTTATCCCACCCTAAACCCAACCCCAATATTCACCGAAACATAAGTGTATATTGAACTCTAACCCTAACCCTAACCCTTACCATATGGGCCCATTCATTCTCATGAATCTCATAGGCTATAATGGAGAATGGAAAAACATCCAAAATTTTTCCCCATCAACAGTGTACCATTCAGTGTGATATTAAAAATACATCTTATCCAACCCTAAACCCAAACCCAATATTCACCCAAACATAAGTGCGTCCAGAACTGTAACCCTAACCCTAACCCTTACCATATGGGGCCATTCATTCTAATGAATCTCATAGGCTATAATGGAGAATGGAAAAACATCCAAAATTTTTCCCCATCAACAGTGTACCATTCAGTGTGATATTAAAAATACATCTTATCCAACCCTAAACCCAACCCCAATATTCACCGAAACATAAGTGTGTCCTGAACTCTAACCCTAACCCTAACCCTTACCATATGGGCCCATTCATTCTAATGAATCTCATAGGCTATAATGGAGAATGGAAAAACATCCAAAAATTTTCCCCATCAACACTGTACCATTCAGTGTGATATTAAAAATTCATCTTATCCAACCCTAAACCCAACCCCAATATTCACCGAAACATAAGTGTGTCTTGAACTCTAACCCTAACCCTAACCCTTACCATATGGGCCCATTCATTCTAATGAATCTCATAGGCTATAATGGAGAATGGGAAAACATCCAAAATTTTTCCCCATCAACAGTGTACCATTCAGTGTGATATTAAAAATACATCTTATCCAACCCTAAACCCAACCCCAATATTCACCCAAACATAAGTGCGTCCAGAACTCTAACCCTAACCCTAACCCTTACCATATGGGCCCATTCATTCTAATGAATCTCATAGGCTATAATGGAGAATGGGAAAACATCCAAAATTTTTCCCCATCAACAGTGTACCATTCAGTGTGATATTAAAAATACATCTTATCCAACCTAAACCCAATCCCAATATTCACCCAAACATAAGTGCGTCCAGAACTCTAACCCTAACCCTAACCCTTACCATATGGGGCCATTCATTCTAATGAATCTCATAGGCTATAATGGAGAATGGGAAAAACATCCAAAAATTTTCCCCATCAACAGTGTACCATTCAGTGTGATATTAAAAATACATCTTATCCAACCCTAAACCCAACCCCAATATTCACCCAAACATAAGTGCGTCCAGAACTCTAACCCTAACCCTAACCCTTACCATATGGGGCCATTCATTCTAACGAATCTCATAGGCTATAATGGAGAATGGAAAAACATCCAAAATTTTTCCCCATCAACAGTGTACCATTCAGTGTGATATTAAAAATACATCTTATCCAACCCTAAACCCAAACCCAATATTCACCCAAACATAAGTGCGTCCAGAACTGTAACCCTAACCCTAACCCTTACCATATGGGGCCATTCATTCTAATGAATCTCATAGGCTATAATGGAGAATGGAAAAACATCCAAAATTTTTCCCCATCAACAGTGTACCATTCAGTGTGATATTAAAAATACATCTTATCCAACCCTAAACCCAACCCCAATATTCACCGAAACATAAGTGTGTCCTGAACTCTAACCCTAACCCTAACCCTTACCATATGGGCCCATTCATTCTAATGAATCTCATAGGCTATAATGGAGAATGGAAAAACATCCAAAAATTTTCCCCATCAACACTGTACCATTCAGTGTGATATTAAAAATTCATCTTATCCAACCCTAAACCCAACCCCAATATTCACCGAAACATAAGTGTGTCTTGAACTCTAACCCTAACCCTAACCCTTACCATATGGGCCCATTCATTCTAATGAATCTCATAGGCTATAATGGAGAATGGGAAAACATCCAAAATTTTTCCCCATCAACAGTGTACCATTCAGTGTGATATTAAAAATACATCTTATCCAACCCTAAACCCAACCCCAATATTCACCCAAACATAAGTGCGTCCAGAACTCTAACCCTAACCCTAACCCTTACCATATGGGCCCATTCATTCTAATGAATCTCATAGGCTATAATGGAGAATGGGAAAACATCCAAAATTTTTCCCCATCAACAGTGTACCATTCAGTGTGATATTAAAAATACATCTTATCCAACCCTAAACCCAATCCCAATATTCACCCAAACATAAGTGCGTCCAGAACTCTAACCCTAACCCTAACCCTTACCATATGGGGCCATTCATTCTAATGAATCTCATAGGCTATAATGGAGAATGGAAAAACATCCAAAAATTTTCCCCATCAACACTGTACCATTCAGTGTGATATTAAAAATTCATCTTATCCAACCCTAAACCCAACCCCAATATTCACCGAAACATAAGTGTGTCTTGAACTCTCACCCTAACCCTAACCCTTACCATATGGGCCCATTCATTCTAATGAATCTCATAGGCTATAATGGAGAATGGGAAAACATCCAAAATTTTTCCCCATCAACAGTGTACCATTCAGTGTGATATTAAAAATACATCTTATCCAACCCTAAACCCAACCCCAATATTCACCCAAACATAAGTGCGTCCAGAACTCTAACCCTAACCCTAACCCTTACCATATGGGCCCATTCATTCTAATGAATCTCATAGGCTATAATGGAGAATGGGAAAACATCCAAAATTTTTCCCCATCAACAGTGTACCATTCAGTGTGATATTAAAAATACATCTTATCCAACCCTAAACCCAATCCCAATATTCACCCAAACATAAGTGCGTCCAGAACTCTAACCCTAACCCTAACCCTTACCATATGGGGCCATTCATTCTAATGAATCTCATAGGCTATAATGGAGAATGGAAAAACATCCAAAAATTTTCCCCATCAACAGTGTACCATTCAGTGTGATATTAAAAATACATCTTATCCAACCCTAAACCCAACCCCAATATTCACCCAAACATAAGTGCGTCCAGAACTCTAACCCTAACCCTAACCCTTACCATATGGGGCCATTCATTCTAACGAATCTCATAGGCTATAATGGAGAATGGAAAAACATCCAAAATTTTTCCCCATCAACAGTGTACCATTCAGTGTGATATTAAAAATACATCTTATCCAACCCTAAACCCAACCCCAATATTCACCGAAACATAAGTGTGTCCTGAACTCTAACCCTAACCCTAACCCTTACCATATGGGCCCATTCATTCTAATGAATCTCATAGGCTATAATGGAGAATGGAAAAACATCCAAAAATTTTCCCCATCAACAGTGTACCATTCAATGTGATATTAAAAATACATCTTATCCAACCCTAAACCCAACCCCAATATTCACCGAAACATAAGTGTGTCCTGAACTCTAACCCTAACCCTAACCCTTACCATATGGGCCCATTCATTCTGATGAATCTCATAGGCTATAATGGAGAATGGAAAAACATCCAAAAATTTTCCCTATCAACACTGTACCATTCAGTGTGATAGTAAAAATTCATCTTATCCCACCCTAAACCCAACCCCAATATTCACCGAAACATAAGTGTATATTGAACTCTAACCCTAACCCTAACCCTTACCATATGGGCCCATTCATTCTAATGAATCTCATAGGCTACAATGGAGAATGGGAAAACATCCAAAATTTTTCCCCATCAACTGTGTACCATTCAGTGTGATATTAAAAATACATCTTATCCAACCCTAAACCCAACCCCAATATTCACCGAAACATAAGTGCGTCCAGAACTCTAACCCTAACCCTAACCCTTACCATATGGGGCCATTCTTTCTAATGAATCTCATAGGCTATAATGGAGAATGGAAAAACATCCAAAATTTTTCCCCATCAACAGTGTACCATTCAGTGTGATATTAAAAATACATCTTATCCAACCCTAAACCCAACCCCAATATTCACCGAAACATAAGTGTGTCCTGAACTCTAACCCTAACCCTAACCCTTACCATATGGGCCCATTCATTCTGATGAATCTCATAGGCTATAATGGAGAATGGAAAAACATCCAAAAATTTTCCCCATCAACACTGTACCATTCAGTGTGATATTAAAAATTCATCTTATCCCACCCTAAACCCAACCCCAATATTCACCGAAACATAAGTGTATATTGAACTCTAACCCTAACCCTAACCCTTACCATATGGGCCCATTCATTCTAATGAATCTCATAGGCTATAATGGAGAATGGAAAAACATCCAAAATTTTTCCCCATCAACAGTGTACCATTCAGTGTGATATTAAAAATACATCTTATCCAACCCTAAACCCAAACCCAATATTCACCCAAACATAAGTGCGTCCAGAACTGTAACCCTAACCCTAACCCTTACCATATGGGGCCATTCATTCTAATGAATCTCATAGGCTATAATGGAGAATGGAAAAACATCCAAAATTTTTCCCCATCAACAGAGTACCATTCAGTGTGATATTAAAAATACATCTTATCCAACCCTAAACCCAACCCCAATATTCACCGAAACATAAGTGTGTCCTGAACTCTAACCCTAACCCTAACCCTTACCATATGGGCCCATTCATTCTAATGAATCTCATAGGCTATAATGGAGAATGGAAAAACATCCAAAAATTTTCCCCATCAACACTGTACCATTCAGTGTGATATTAAAAATTCATCTTATCCAACCCTAAACCCAACCCCAATATTCACCGAAACATAAGTGTGTCTTGAACTCTAACCCTAACCCTAACCCTTACCATATGGGCCCATTCATTCTAATGAATCTCATAGGCTATAATGGAGAATGGGAAAACATCCAAAATTTTTCCCCATCAACAGTGTACCATTCAGTGTGATATTAAAAATACATCTTATCCAACCCTAAACCCAACCCCAATATTCACCCAAACATAAGTGCGTCCAGAACTCTAACCCTAACCCTAACCCTTACCATATGGGGCCATTCATTCTAATGAATCTCATAGGCTATAATGGAGAATGGAAAAACATCCAAAAATTTTCCCCATCAACAGTGTACCATTCAGTGTGATATTAAAAATACATCTTATCCAACCCTAAACCCAACCCCAATATTCACCCAAACATAAGTGCGTCCAGAACTCTAACCCTAACCCTAACCCTTACCATATGGGGCCATTCATTCTAATGAATCTCATAGGCTATAATGGAGAATGGAAAAACATCCAAAATTTTTCCCCATCAACAGTGTACCATTCAGTGTGATATTAAAAATACATCTTATCCAACCCTAAACCCAACCCCAATATTCACCGAAACATAAGTGTGTCCTGAACTCTAACCCTAACCCTAACCCTTACCATATGGGCCCATTCATTCTAATGAATCTCATAGGCTATAATGGAGAATGGAAAAACATCCAAAATTTTTCCCCATCAACAGTGTACCATTCAGTGTGATATTAAAAATACATCTTATCCAACCCTAAACCCAACCCCAATATTCACCGAAACATAAGTGCGTCCAGAACTCTAACCCTAACCCTAACCCTTACCATATGGGGCCATTCATTCTAATGAATCTCATAGGCTATAATGGAGAATGGAAAAACATCCAAAATTTTTCCCCATCAACAGTGTACCATTCAGTGTGATATTAAAAATACATCTTATCCAACCCTAAACCCAACCCCAATATTCACCGAAACATAAGTGTGTCCTGAACTCTAACCCTAACCCTAACCCTTACCATATGGGCCCATTCATTCTGATGAATCTCATAGGCTATAATGGAGAATGGAAAAACATCCAAAAATTTTCCCCATCAACACTGTACCATTCAGTGTGATATTAAAAATTCATCTTATCCCACCCTAAACCCAACCCCAATATTCACCGAAACATAAGTGTATATTGAACTCTAACCCTAACCCTAACCCTTACCATATGGGCCCATTCATTCTAATGAATCTCATAGGCTATAATGGAGAATGGAAAAACATCCAAAATTTTTCCCCATCAACAGTGTACCATTCAGTGTGATATTAAAAATACATCTTATCCAACCCTAAACCCAACCCCAATATTCACCCAAACATAAGTGCGTCCAGAACTGTAACCCTAACCCTAACCCTTACCATATGGGCCCATTCATTCTAATGAATCTCATAGGCTATAATGGAGAATGGAAAAACATCCAAAAATTTTCCCCATCAACAGTGTACCATTCAGTGTGATATTAAAAATACATCTTATCCAACCCTAAACACAACCCCAATATTCACCCAAACATAAGTGCGTCCAGAACTCTAACCCTAACCCTAACCCTTACCATATGGGGCCATTCATTCTAATGAATCTCATAGGCTATAATGGAGAATGGAAAAACATCCAAAATTTTTCCCCATCAACAGTGTACCATTCAGTGTGATATTAAAAATACATCTTATCCAACCCTAAACCCAACCCCAATATTCACCGAAACATAAGTGTGTCCTGAACTCTAACCCTAACCCTAACCCTTACCATATGGGCCCATTCATTCTAATGAATCTCATAGGCTATAATGGAGAATGGAAAAACATCCAAAAATTTTCCCCATCAACACTGTACCATTCAGTGTGATATTAAAAATTCATCTTATCCAACCCTAAACCCAACCCCAATATTCACCGAAACATAAGTGTGTCTTGAACTCTAACCCTAACCCTAACCCTTACCATATGGGCCCATTCATTCTAATGAATCTCATAGGCTATAATGGAGAATGGAAAAACATCCAAAATTTTTCCCCATCAACAGTGTACCATTCAGTGTGATATTAAAAATACATCTTATCCAACCCTAAACCCAACCCCAATATTCACCGAAACATAAGTGTGTCCTGAACTCTAACCCTAACCCTAACCCTTACCATATGGGCCCATTCATTCTAATGAATCTCATAGGCTATAATGGAGAATGGAAAAACATCCAAAAATTTTCCCCATCAACAGTGTACCATTCAGTGTGATATTAAAAATACATCTTATCCAACCCTAAACCCAACCCCAATATTCACCCAAACATAAGTGTGTCCTGAACTCTAACCCTAACCCTAACCCTTACCATATGGGCCCATTCATTCTAATGAATCTCATAGGCTATAATGGAGAATGGAAAAACATCCAAAAATTTTCCCCATCAACACTGTACCATTCAGTGTGATATTAAAAATTCATCTTATCCAACCCTAAACCCAACCCCAATATTCACCGAAACATAAGTGTGTCTTGAACTCTAACCCTAACCCCAACCCTTACCATATGGGCCCATTCATTCTAATGAATCTCATAGGCTATAATGGAGAATGGAAAAACATCCAAAATTTTTCCCCATCAACAGTGTACCATTCAGTGTGATATTAAAAATACATCTTATCCAACCCTAAACCCAACCCCAATATTCACCGAAACATAAGTGTGTCCTGAACTCTAACCCTAACCCTAACCCTTACCATATGGGCCCATTCATTCTAATGAATCTCATAGGCTATAATGGAGAATGGAAAAACATCCAAAAATTTTCCCCATCAACAGTGTACCATTCAGTGTGATATTAAAAATACATCTTATCCAACCCTAAACACAACCCCAATATTCACCCAAACATAAGTGCGTCCAGAACTCTAACCCTAACCCTAACCCTTACCATATGGGGCCATTCATTCTAATGAATCTCATAGGCTATAATGGAGAATGGAAAAACATCCAAAATTTTTCCCCATCAACAGTGTACCATTCAGTGTGATATTAAAAATACATCTTATCCAACCCTAAACCCAACCCCAATATTCACCGAAACATAAGTGTGTCCTGAACTCTAACCCTAACCCTAACCCTTACCATATGGGCCCATTCATTCTAATGAATCTCATAGGCTATAATGGAGAATGGAAAAACATCCAAAAATTTTCCCCATCAACACTGTACCATTCAGTGTGATATTAAAAATTCATCTTATCCAACCCTAAACCCAACCCCAATATTCACCGAAACATAAGTGTGTCTTGAACTCTAACCCTAACCCTAACCCTTACCATATGGGCCCATTCATTCTAATGAATCTCATAGGCTATAATGGAGAATGGAAAAACATCCAAAATTTTTCCCCATCAACAGTGTACCATTCAGTGTGATATTAAAAATACATCTTATCCAACCCTAAACCCAACCCCAATATTCACCCAAACATAAGTGCGTCCAGAACTCTAACCCTAACCCTAACCCTTACCATATGGGCCCATTCATTCTAATGAATCTCATAGGCTATAATGGAGAATGGGAAAACATCCAAAATTTTTCCCCATCAACAGTGTACCATTCAGTGTGATATTAAAAATACATCTTATCCAACCCTAAACCCAACCCCAATATTCACCCAAACATAAGTGCGTCCAGAACTCTAACCCTAACCCTAACCCTTACCATATGGGGCCATTCATTCTAATGAATCTCATAGGCTATAATGGAGAATGGAAAAACATCCAAAATTTTTCCCCATCAACAGTGTACCACTCAGTGTGATATTAAAAATACATCTTATCCAACCCTAAACCCAACCCCAATATTCACCCAAACATAAGTGCGTCCAGAACTCTAACCTTAACCCTAACCCTTACCATATGGGGCCATTCATTCTAATGAATCTCATAGGCTATAATGGAGAATGGAAAAACATCCAAAAATTTTCCCCATCAACAGTGTACCATTCAGTGTGATATTAAAAATACATCTTATCCAACCCTAAACCCAACCCCAATATTCACCCAAACATAAGTGCGTCCAGAACTCTAACCCTAACCCTAACCCTTACCATATGGGGCCATTCATTCTAATGAATCTCATAGGCTATAATGGAGAATGGAAAAACATCCAAAATTTTTCACCATCAACAGTGTACCATTCAGTGTGATATTAAAAATACATCTTATCCAACCCTAAACCCAACCCCAATATTCACCGAAAAATAAGTGTGTCCTGAACTCTAACCCTAACCCTAACCCTTACCATATGGGCCCATTCATTCTGATGAATCTCATAGGCTATAATGGAGAATGGAAAAACATCCAAAAATTTTCCCCATCAACACTGTACCATTCAGTGTGATATTAAAAATTCATCTTATCCCACCCTAAACCCAACCCCAATATTCACCGAAACATAAGTGTATATTGAACTCTAACCCTAACCCTAACCCTTACCATATGGGCCCATTCATTCTAATGAATCTCATAGGCTATAATGGAGAATGGAAAAACATCCAAAATTTTTCCCCATCAACAGTGTACCATTCAGTGTGATATTAAAAATACATCTTATCCAACCCTAAACCCAACCCCAATATTCACCCAAACATAAGTGCGTCCAGAACTGTAACCCTAACCCTAACCCTTACCATATGGGGCCATTCATTCTAATGAATCTCATAGGCTATAATGGAGAATGGAAAAACATCCAAAATTTTTCCCCATCAACAGTGTACCATTCAGTGTGATATTAAAAATACATCTTATCCAACCCTAAACCCAACCCCAATATTCACCGAAACATAAGTGTGTCCTGAACTCTAACCCTAACCCTAACCCTTACGATATGGGCCCATTCATTCTAATGAATCTCATAGGCTATAATGGAGAATGGAAAAACATCCAAAAATTTTCCCCATCAACACTGTACCATTCAGTGTGATATTAAAAATTCATCTTATCCAACCCTAAACCCAACCCCAATATTCACCGAAACATAAGTGTGTCTTGAACTCTAACCCTAACCCTAACCCTTACCATATGGGCCCATTCATTCTAATGAATCTCATAGGCTATAATGGAGAATGGGAAAACATCCAAAATTTTTCCCCATCAACAGTGTACCATTCAGTGTGATATTAAAAATACATCTTATCCAACCCTAAACCCAACCCCAATATTCACCCAAACATAAGTGCGTCCAGAACTCTAACCCTAACCCTAACCCTTACCATATGGGGCCATTCATTCTAATGAATCTCATAGGCTATAATGGAGAATGGAAAAACATCCAAAAATTTTCCCCATCAACAGTGTACCATTCAGTGTGATATTAAAAATACATCTTATCCAACCCTAAACCCAACCCCAATATTCACCCAAACATAAGTGCGTCCAGAACTCTAACCCTAACCCTAACCCTTACCATATGGGGCCATTCATTCTAATGAATCTCATAGGCTATAATGGAGAATGGAAAAACATCCAAAATTTTTCCCCATCAACAGTGTACCATTCAGTGTGATATTAAAAATACATCTTATCCAACCCTAAACCCAACCCCAATATTCACCGAAACATAAGTGTGTCCTGAACTCTAACCCTAACCCTAACCCTTACCATATGGGGCCATTCATTCTAATGAATCTCATAGGCTATAATGGAGAATGGAAAAACATCCAAAATTTTTCCCCATCAACAGTGTACCATTCAGTGTGATATTAAAAATATATCTTATCCAACCCTAAACCCAACCCCAATATTCACCGAAACATAAGTGCGTCCAGAACTCTAACCCTAACCCTAACCCTTACCATATGGGGCCATTCATTCTAATGAATCTCATAGGCTATAATGGAGAATGGAAAAACATCCAAAATTTTTCCCCATCAACAGTGTACCATTCAGTGTGATATTAAAAATACATCTTATCCAACCCTAAACCCAACCCCAATATTCACCGAAACATAAGTGTGTCCTGAACTCTAACCCTAACCCTAACCCTTACCATATGGGCCCATTCATTCTAATGAATCTCATAGGCTATAATGGAGAATGGAAAAACATCCAAAAATTTTCCCCATCAACACTGTACCATTCAGTGTGATATTAAAAATTCATCTTATCCAACCCTAAACCCAACCCCAATATTCACCGAAACATAAGTGTGTCTTGAACTCTAACCCTAACCCTAACCCTTACCATATGGGCCCATTCATTCTAATGAATCTCATAGGCTATAATGGAGAATGGGAAAACATCCAAAATTTTTCCCCATCAACAGTGTACCATTCAGTGTGATATTAAAAATACATCTTATCCAACCCTAAACCCAACCCCAATATTCACCCAAACATAAGTGCGTCCAGAACTCTAACCCTAACCCTAACCCTTACCATATGGGCCCATTCATTCTAATGAATCTCATAGGCTATAATGGAGAATGGGAAAACATCCAAAATTTTCCCCCATCAACAGTGTACCATTCAGTGTGATATTAAAAATACATCTTATCCAACCCTAAACCCAACCCCAATATTCACCCAAACATAAGTGCGTCCAGAACTCTAACCCTAACCCTAACCCTTACCATATGGGGCCATTCATTCTAATGAATCTCATAGGCTATAATGGAGAATGGAAAAACATCCAAAATTTTTCCCCATCAACAGTGTACCATTCAGTGTGATATTAAAAATACATCTTATCCAACCCTAAACCCAACCCCAATATTCACCGAAACATAAGTGTGTCCTGAACTCTAACCCTAGCCCTAACCCTTACCATATGGGCCCATTCATTCTAATGAATCTCATAGGCTATAATGGAGAATGGAAAAACATCCAAAAATTTTCCCCATCAACACTGTACCATTCAGTGTGATATTAAAAATTCATCTTATCCAACCCTAAACCCAACCCCAATATTCACCGAAACATAAGTGTGTCTTGAACTCTAACCCTAACCCTAACCCTTACCATATGGGCCCATTCATTCTAATGAATCTCATAGGCTATAATGGAGAATGGGAAAACATCCAAAATTTTTCCCCATCAACAGTGTACCATTCAGTGTGATATTAAAAATACATCTTATCCAACCCTAAACCCAACCCCAATATTCACCGAAACATAAGTGCGTCCAGAACTCTAACCCTAACCCTAACCCTTACCATATGGGGCCATTCATTCTAATGAATCTCATAGGCTATAATGGAGAATGGAAAAACATCCAAAATTTTTCCCCATCAACAGTGTACCATTCAGTGTGATATTAAAAATACATCTTATCCAACCCTAAACCCAACCCCAATATTCACCGAAACATAAGTGTGTCCTGAACTCTAACCCTAACCCTAACCCTTACCATATGGGCCCATTCATTCTGATGAATCTCATAGGCTATAATGGAGAATGGAAAAACATCCAAAAATTTTCCCCATCAACACTGTACCATTCAGTGTGATATTAAAAATTCATCTTATCCCACCCTAAACCCAACCCCAATATTCACCGAAACATAAGTGTATATTGAACTCTAACCCTAACCCTAACCCTTACCATATGGGCCCATTCATTCTAATGAATCTCATAGGCTATAATGGAGAATGGAAAAACATCCAAAATTTTTCCCCATCAACAGTGTACCATTCAGTGTGATATTAAAAATACATCTTATCCAACCCTAAACCCAACCCCAATATTCACCCAAACATAAGTGCGTCCAGAACTCTAACCCTAACCCTAACCCTTACCATATGGGCCCATTCATTCTAATGAATCTCATAGGCTATAATGGAGAATGGGAAAACATCCAAAATTTTTCCCCATCAACAGTGTACCATTCAGTGTGATATTAAAAATACATCTTATCCAACCCTAAACCCAACCCCAATATTCACCCAAACATAAGTGCGTCCAGAACTCTAACCCTAACCCTAACCCTTACCATATGGGGCCATTCATTCTAATGAATCTCATAGGCTATAATGGAGAATGGAAAAACATCCAAAAATTTTCCCCATCAACAGTGTACCATTCAGTGTGATATTAAAAATACATCTTATCCAACCCTAAACCCAACCCCAATATTCACCCAAACATAAGTGCGTCCAGAACTCTAACCCTAACCCTAACCCTTACCATATGGGGCCATTCATTCTAATGAATCTCATAGGCTATAATGGAGAATGGAAAAACATCCAAAATTTTTCCCCATCAACAGTGTACCATTCAGTGTGATATTAAAAATACATCTTATCCAACCCTAAACCCAACCCCAATATTCACCCAAACATAAGTGCGTCCAGAACTCTAACCCTAACCCTAACCCTTACCATATGGGGCCATTCATTCTAATGAATCTCATAGGCTATAATGGAGAATGGAAAAACATCCAAAATTTTTCCCCATCAACAGTGTACCATTCAGTGTGATATTAAAAATACATCTTATCCAACCCTAAACCCAACCCCAATATTCACCGAAACATAAGTGTGTCCTGAACTCTAACCCTAACCCTAACCCTTACCATATGGGCCCATTCATTCTAATGAATCTCATAGGCTATAATGGAGAATGGAAAAACGTCCAAAAATTTTCCCCATCAACACTGTACCATTCAGTGTGATATTAAAAATTCATCTTATCCAACCCTAAACCCAACCCCAATATTCACCGAAACATAAGTGTGTCTTGAACTCTAACCCTAACCCTAACCTTACCATATGGGCCCATTCATTCTAATGAATCTCATAGGCTATAATGGAGAATGGGAAAACATCCAAAATTTTTCCCCATCAACAGTGTACCATTCAGTGTGATATTAAAAATACATCTTATCCAACCCTAAACCCAACCCCAATATTCACCCAAACATAAGTGCGTCCAGAACTCTAATCCTAACCCTAACCCTTACCATATGGGCCCATTCATTCTAATGAATCTCATAGGCTATAATGGAGAATGGGAAAACATCCAAAATTTTTCCCCATCAACAGTGTACCATTCAGTGTGATATTAAAAATACATCTTATCCAACCCTAAACCCAACCCCAATATTCACCCAAACATAAGTGCGTCCAGAACTCTAACCCTAACCCTAACCCTTACCATATGGGGCCATTCATTCTAATGAATCTCATAGGCTATAATGGAGAATGGAAAAACATCCAAAAATTTTCCCCATCAACAGTGTACCATTCAGTGTGATATTAAAAATACATCTTATCCAACCCTAAACCCAACCCCAATATTCACCCAAACATAAGTGCGTCCAGAACTCTAACCCTAACCCTAACCCTTACCATATGGGGCCATTCATTCTAATGAATCTCATAGGCTATAATGGAGAATGGAAAAACATCCAAAATTTTTCCCCATCAACAGTGTACCATTCAGTGTGATATTAAAAATACATCTTATCCAACCCTAAACCCAACCCCAATATTCACCGAAACATAAGTGTGTCCTGAACTCTAACCCTAGCCCTAACCCTTACCATATGGGCCCATTCATTCTAATGAATCTCATAGGCTATAATGGAGAATGGAAAAACATCCAAAATTTTTCCCCATCAACACTGTACCATTCAGTGTGATATTAAAAATTCATCTTATCCCACCCTAAACCCAACCCCAATATTCACCGAAACATAAGTGTATATTGAACTCTAACCCTAACCCTAACCCTTACCATATGGGCCCATTCATTCTAATGAATCTCATAGGCTATAATGGAGAATGGAAAAACATCCAAAATTTTTCCCCATCAACAGTGTACCATTCAGTGTGATATTAAAAATACATCTTATCCAACCCTAAACCCAACCCCAATATTCACCCAAACATAAGTGCGTCCAGAACTCTAACCCTAACCCTAACCCTTACCATATGGGCCCATTCATTCTAATGAATCTCATAGGCTATAATGGAGAATGGAAAAACATCCAAAATTTTTCCCCATCAACAGTGTACCATTCAGTGTGATATTAAAAATACATCTTATCCAACCCTAAACCCAACCCCAATATTCACCCAAACATAAGTGCGTCCAGAACTCTAACCCTAACCCTAACCCTTACCATATGGGGCCATTCATTCTAATGAATCTCATAGGCTATAATGGAGAATGGAAAAACATCCAAAAATTTTCCCCATCAACAGTGTACCATTCAGTGTGATATTAAAAATACATCTTATCCAACCCTAAACCCAACCCCAATATTCACCCAAACATAAGTGCGTCCAGAACTCTAACCCTAACCCTAACCCTTACCATATGGGGCCATTCATTCTAATGAATCTCATAGGCTATAATGGAGAATGGAAAAACATCCAAAATTTTTCCCCATCAACAGTGTACCATTCAGTGTGATATTAAAAATACATCTTATCCAACCCTAAACCCAACCCCAATATTCACCCAAACATAAGTGCGTCCAGAACTCTAACCCTAACCCTAACCCTTACCATATGGGGCCATTCATTCTAATGAATCTCATAGGCTATAATGGAGAATGGAAAAACATCCAAAATTTTTCCCCATCAACAGTGTACCATTCAGTGTGATATTAAAAATACATCTTATCCAACCCTAAACCCAACCCCAATATTCACCGAAACATAAGTGTGTCCTGAACTCTAACCCTAACCCTAACCCTTACCATATGGGCCCATTCATTCTAATGAATCTCATAGGCTATAATGGAGAATGGAAAAACGTCCAAAAATTTTCCCCATCAACACTGTACCATTCAGTGTGATATTAAAAATTCATCTTATCCAACCCTAAACCCAACCCCAATATTCACCGAAACATAAGTGTGTCTTGAACTCTAACCCTAACCCTAACCTTACCATATGGGCCCATTCATTCTAATGAATCTCATAGGCTATAATGGAGAATGGGAAAACATCCAAAATTTTTCCCCATCAACAGTGTACCATTCAGTGTGATATTAAAAATACATCTTATCCAACCCTAAACCCAACCCCAATATTCACCCAAACATAAGTGCGTCCAGAACTCTAACCCTAACCCTAACCCTTACCATATGGGCCCATTCATTCTAATGAATCTCATAGGCTATAATGGAGAATGGGAAAACATCCAAAATTTTTCCCCATCAACAGTGTACCATTCAGTGTGATATTAAAAATACATCTTATCCAACCCTAAACCCAACCCCAATATTCACCCAAACATAAGTGCGTCCAGAACTCTAACCCTAACCCTAACCCTTACCATATGGGGCCATTCATTCTAATGAATCTCATAGGCTATAATGGAGAATGGAAAAACATCCAAAAATTTTCCCCATCAACAGTGTACCATTCAGTGTGATATTAAAAATACATCTTATCCAACCCTAAACCCAACCCCAATATTCACCCAAACATAAGTGCGTCCAGAACTCTAACCCTAACCCTAACCCTTACCATATGGGGCCATTCATTCTAATGAATCTCATAGGCTATAATGGAGAATGGAAAAACATCCAAAATTTTTCCCCATCAACAGTGTACCATTCAGTGTGATATTAAAAATACATCTTATCCAACCCTAAACCCAACCCCAATATTCACCGAAACATAAGTGTGTCCTGAACTCTAACCCTAGCCCTAACCCTTACCATATGGGCCCATTCATTCTAATGAATCTCATAGGCTATAATGGAGAATGGAAAAACATCCAAAAATTTTCCCCATCAACACTGTACCATTCAGTGTGATATTAAAAATTCATCTTATCCCACCCTAAACCCAACCCCAATATTCACCGAAACATAAGTGTATATTGAACTCTAACCCTAACCCTAACCCTTACCATATGGGCCCATTCATTCTAATGAATCTCATAGGCTATAATGGAGAATGGAAAAACATCCAAAATTTTTCCCCATCAACAGTGTACCATTCAGTGTGATATTAAAAATACATCTTATCCAACCCTAAACCCAACCCCAATATTCACCGAAACATAAGTGTGTCCTGAACTCTAACCCTAGCCCTAACCCTTACCATATGGGCCCATTCATTCTAATGAATCTCATAGGCTATAATGGAGAATGGAAAAACATCCAAAAATTTTCCCCATCAACACTGTACCATTCAGTGTGATATTAAAAATTCATCTTATCCCACCCTAAACCCAACCCCAATATTCACCGAAACATAAGTGTATATTGAACTCTAACCCTAACCCTAACCCTTACCATATGGGCCCATTCATTCTAATGAATCTCATAGGCTATAATGGAGAATGGAAAAACATCCAAAATTTTTCCCCATCAACAGTGTACCATTCAGTGTGATATTAAAAATACATCTTATCCAACCCTAAACCCAACCCCAATATTCACCCAAACATAAGTGCGTCCAGAACTCTAACCCTAACCCTAACCCTTACCATATGGGCCCATTCATTCTAATGAATCTCATAGGCTATAATGGAGAATGGGAAAACATCCAAAATTTTTCCCCATCTACAGTGTACCATTCAGTGTGATATTAAAAATACATCTTATCCAACCCTAAACCCAACCCCAATATTCACCCAAACATAAGTGCGTCCAGAACTCTAACCCTAACCCTAACCCTTACCATATGGGGCCATTCATTCTAATGAATCTCATAGGCTATAATGGAGAATGGAAAAACATCCAAAAATTTTCCCCATCAACACTGTACCATTCAGTGTGATATTAAAAATTCATCTTATCCCACCCTAAACCCAACCCCAATATTCACCGAAACATAAGTGTATATTGAACTCTAACCCTAACCCTAACCCTTACCATATGGGCCCATTCATTCTAATGAATCTCATAGGCTATAATGGAGAATGGAAAAACATCCAAAATTTTTCCCCATCAACAGTGTACCATTCAGTGTGATATTAAAAATACATCTTATCCAACCCTAAACCCAACCCCAATATTCACCCAAACATAAGTGCGTCCAGAACTGTAACCCTAACCCTAACCCTTACCATATGGGGCCATTCATTCTAATGAATCTCTTAGGCTATAATGGAGAATGGAAAAACATCCAAAAATTTTCCCCATCAACAGTGTACCATTCAGTGTGATATTAAAAATACATCTTATCCAACCCTAAACCCAACCCCAATATTCACCGAAACATAAGTGTGTCCTGAACTCTAACCCTAACCCTAACCCTTACGATATGGGCCCATTCATTCTAATGAATCTCATAGGCTATAATGGAGAATGGAAAAACATCCAAAAATTTTCCCCATCAACACTGTACCATTCAGTGTGATATTAAAAATTCATCTTATCCAACCCTAAACCCAACCCCAATATTCACCGAAACATAAGTGTGTCTTGAACTCTAACCCTAACCCTAACCCTTACCATATGGGCCCATTCATTCTAATGAATCTCATAGGCTATAATGGAGAATGGGGAAAACATCCAAAATTTTTCCCCATCAACAGTGTACCATTCAGTGTGATATTAAAAATACATCTTATCCAACCCTAAACCCAACCCCAATATTCACCAAACATAAGTGCGTCCAGAACTCTAACCCTAACCCTAACCCTTACCATATGGGGCCATTCATTCTAATGAATCTCATCGGCTATAATGGAGAATGGAAAAACATCCAAAAATTTTCCCCATCAACAGTGTACCATTCAGTGTGATATTAAAAATACATCTTATCCAACCCTAACCCAACCCCAATATTCACCCAAACATAAGTGCGTCCAGAACTCTAACCCTAACCCTAACCCTTACCATATGGGGCCATTCATTCTAATGAATCTCATAGGCTATAATGGAGAATGGAAAAAACATCCAAAATTTTTCCCCATCAACAGTGTACCATTCAGTGTGATATTAAAAATACATCTTATCCAACCCTAAACCCAACCCCAATATTCACCGAAACATAAGTGTGTCCTGAACTCTAACCCTAACCCTAACCCTTACCATATGGGGCCATTCATTCTAATGAATCTCATAGGCTATAATGGAGAATGGAAAAAACATCCAAAATTTTTCCCCATCAACAGTGTACCATTCAGTGTGATATTAAAAATATATCTTATCCAACCCTAAACCCAACCCCAATATTCACCGAAACATAAGTGCGTCCAGAACTCTAACCCTAACCCTAACCCTTACCATATGGGGCCATTCATTCTAATGAATCTCATAGGCTATAATGGAGAATGGAAAAACATCCAAAATTTTTCCCCATCAACAGTGTACCATTCAGTGTGATATTAAAAATACATCTTATCCAACCCTAAACCCAACCCCAATATTCACCGAAACATAAGTGTGTCCTGAACTCTAACCCTAACCCTAACCCTTACCATATGGGCCCATTCATTCTGATGAATCTCATAGGCTATAATGGAGAATGGAAAAAACATCCAAAAATTTTCCCCATCAACACTGTACCATTCAGTGTGATATTAAAAATTCATCTTATCCCACCCTAAACCCAACCCCAATATTCACCGAAACATAAGTGTATATTTGAACTCTAACCCTAACCCTAACCCTTACCATATGGGCCCATTCATTCTAATGAATCTCATAGGCTATAATGGAGAATGGAAAAACATCCAAAATTTTTCCCCATCAACAGTGTACCATTCAGTGTGATATTAAAAATACATCTTATCCAACCCTAAACCCAACCCCAATATTCACCCAAACATAAGTGCGTCCAGAACTGTAACCCTAACCCTAACCCTTACCATATGGGGCCATTCATTCTAATGAATCTCATAGGCTATAATGGAGAATGGAAAAACATCCAAAATTTTTCCCCATCAACAGTGTACCATTCAGTGTGATATTAAAAATACATCTTATCCAACCCTAAACCCAACCCCAATATTCACCGAAATATAAGTGTGTCCTGAACTCTAACCCTAACCCTAACCCTTACCATATGGGCCCATTCATTCTAATGAATCTCATAGGCTATAATGGAGAATGGAAAAACATCCAAAAATTTTCCCCATCAACAGTGTACCATTCAGTGTGATATTAAAAATACATCTTATCCAACCCTAAACACAACCCCAATATTCACCCAAACATAAGTGCGTCCAGAACTCTAACCCTAACCCTAACCCTTACCATATGGGGCCATTCATTCTAATGAATCTCATAGGCTATAATGGAGAATGGAAAAACATCCAAAATTTTTCCCCATCAACAGTGTACCATTCAGTGTGATATTAAAAATACATCTTATCCAACCCTAAACCCAACCCCAATATTCACCGAAACATAAGTGTGTCCTGAACTCTAACCCTAACCCTAACCCTTACCATATGGGCCCATTCATTCTAATGAATCTCATAGGCTATAATGGAGAATGGAAAAACATCCAAAAATTTTCCCCATCAACACTGTACCATTCAGTGTGATATTAAAAATTCATCTTATCCAACCCTAAACCCAACCCCAATATTCACCGAAACATAAGTGTGTCTTGAACTCTAACCCTAACCCTAACCCTTACCATATGGGCCCATTCATTCTAATGAATCTCATAGGCTATAATGGAGAATGGGAAAACATCCAAAATTTTTCCCCATCAACAGTGTACCATTCAGTGTGATATTAAAAATACATCTTATCCAACCCTAAACCCAACCCCAATATTCACCCAAACATAAGTGTGTCCTGAACTCTAACCCTAGCCCTAACCCTTACCATATGGGCCCATTCATTCTAATGAATCTCATAGGCTATAATGGAGAATGGAAAAACATCCAAAAATTTTCCCCATCAACACTGTACCATTCAGTGTGATATTAAAAATTCATCTTATCCAACCCTAAACCCAACCCCAATATTCACCGAAACATAAGTGTGTCTTGAACTCTAACCCTAACCCTAACCCTTACCATATGGGCCCATTCATTCTAATGAATCTCATAGGCTATAATGGAGAATGGGAAAACATCCAAAATTTTTCCCCATCAACAGTGTACCATTCAGTGTGATATTAAAAATACATCTTATCCAACCCTAAACCCAACCCCAATATTCACCGAAACATAAGTGCGTCCAGAACTCTAACCCTAACCCTAACCCTTACCATATGGGGCCATTCATTCTAATGAATCTCATAGGCTATAATGGAGAATGGAAAAACATCCAAAATTTTTCCCCATCAACAGTGTACCATTCAGTGTGATATTAAAAATACATCTTATCCAACCCTAAACCCAACCCCAATATTCACCGAAACATAAGTGTGTCCTGAACTCTAACACTAACCCTAACCCTTACCATATGGGCCCATTCATTCTGATGAATCTCATAGGCTATAATGGAGAATGGAAAAACATCCAAAAATTTTCCCCATCAACACTGTACCATTCAGTGTGATATTAAAAATTCATCTTATCCCACCCTAAACCCAACCCCAATATTCACCGAAACATAAGTGTATATTGAACTCTAACCCTAACCCTAACCCTTACCATATGGGCCCATTCATTCTAATGAATCTCATAGGCTATAATGGAGAATGGAAAAACATCCAAAATTTTTCCCCATCAACAGTGTACCATTCAGTGTGATATTAAAAATACATCTTATCCAACCCTAAACCCAACCCCAATATTCACCCAAACATAAGTGCGTCCAGAACTCTAACCCTAACCCTAACCCTTACCATATGGGCCCATTCATTCTAATGAATCTCATAGGCTATAATGGAGAATGGGAAAACATCCAAAATTTTTCCCCATCAACAGTGTACCATTCAGTGTGATATTAAAAATACATCTTATCCAACCCTAAACCCAACACCAATATTCACCCAAACATAAGTGCGTCCAGAACTCTAACCCTAACCCTAACCCTTACCATATGGGGCCATTCATTCTAATGAATCTCATAGGCTATAATGGAGAATGGAAAAACATCCAAAAATTTTCCCCATCAACAGTGTACCATTCAGTGTGATATTAAAAATACATCTTATCCAACCCTAAACCCAACCCCAATATTCACCCAAACATAAGTGCGTCCAGAACTCTAACCCTAACCCTAACCCTTACCATATGGGGCCATTCATTCTAATGAATCTCATAGGCTATAATGGAGAATGGAAAAACATCCAAAATTTTTCCCCATCAACAGTGTACCATTCAGTGTGATATTAAAAATACATCTTATCCAACCCTAAACCCAACCCCAATATTCACCCAAACATAAGTGCGTCCAGAACTCTAACCCTAACCCTAACCCTTACCATATGGGGCCATTCATTCTAATGAATCTCATAGGCTATAATGGAGAATGGAAAAACATCCAAAATTTTTCCCCATCAACAGTGTACCATTCAGTGTGATATTAAAAATACATCTTATCCAACCCTAAACCCAACCCCAATATTCACCGAAACATAAGTGTGTCCTGAACTCTAACCCTAACCCTAACCCTTACCATATGGGCCCATTCATTCTAATGAATCTCATAGGCTATAATGGAGAATGGAAAAACGTCCAAAAATTTTCCCCATCAACACTGTACCATTCAGTGTGATATTAAAAATTCATCTTATCCAACCCTAAACCCAACCCCAATATTCACCGAAACATAAGTGTGTCTTGAACACTAACCCTAACCCTAACCTTACCATATGGGCCCATTCATTCTAATGAATCTCATAGGCTATAATGGAGAATGGGAAAACATCCAAAATTTTTCCCCATCAACAGTGTACCATTCAGTGTGATATTAAAAATACATCTTATCCAACCCTAAACCCAACCCCAATATTCACCCAAACATAAGTGCGTCCAGAACTCTAACCCTAACCCTAACCCTTACCATATGGGCCCATTCATTCTAATGAATCTCATAGGCTATAATGGAGAATGGGAAAACATCCAAAATTTTTCCCCATCAACAGTGTACCATTCAGTGTGATATTAAAAATACATCTTATCCAACCCTAAACCCAACCCCAATATTCACCCAAACATAAGTGCGTCCAGAACTCTAACCCTAACCCTAACCCTTACCATATGGGGCCATTCATTCTAATGAATCTCATAGGCTATAATGGAGAATGGAAAAACATCCAAAATTTTTCCCCATCAACAGTGTACCATTCAGTGTGATATTAAAAATACATCTTATCCAACCCTAAACCCAACCCCAATATTCACCCAAACATAAGTGCGTCCAGAACTCTAACCCTAACCCTAACCCTTACCATATGGGGCCATTCATTCTAATGAATCTCATAGGCTATAATGGAGAATGGAAAAACATCCAAAATTTTTCCCCATCAACACTGTACCATTCAGTGTGATATTAAAAATACATCTTATCCAACCCTAAACGAAACCCCAATATTCACCGAAACATAAGTGTGTCCTGAACTCTAACCCTAACCCTAACCCTTACCATATGGGCCCATTCATTCTAATGAATCTCATAGGCTATAATGGAGAATGGAAAAACATCCAAAATTTTTCCCCATCAACAGTGTACCATTCAGTGTGATATTAAAAATACATCTTATCCAACCCTAAACCCAACCCCAATATTCACCGAAACATAAGTGCGTCCAGAATTCTAACCCTAACCCTAACCCTTACCATATGGGGCCATTCATTCTAATGAATCTCATAGGCTATAATGGAGAAAGGAAAAACATCCAAAATTTTTCCCCATCAACAGTGTACCATTCAGTGTGATATTAAAAATACATCTTATCCAACCCTAAACCCAACCCCAATATTCACCGAAACATAAGTGTGTCCTGAACTCTAACCCTAACCCTAACCCTTACCATATGGGCCCATTCATTCTGATGAATCTCATAGGCTATAATGGAGAATGGAAAAACATCCAAAAATTTTCCTCATCAACACTGTACCATTCAGTGTGATATTAAAAATTCATCTTATCCCACCCTAAACCCAACCCCAATATTCACCGAAACATAAGTGTATATTGAACTCTAACCCTAACCCTAACCCTTACCATATGGGCCCATTCATTCTAATGAATCTCATAGGCTATAATGGAGAATGGAAAAACATCCAAAATTTTTCCCCATCAACAGTGTACCATTCAGTGTGATATTAAAAATACATCTTATCCAACCCTAAACCCAACCCCAATATTCACCGAAACATAAGTGTGTCCTGAACTCTAACCCTAACCCTAACCCTTACCATATGGGCCCATTCATTCTAATGAATCTCATAGGCTATAATGGAGAATGGAAAAACATCCAAAAATTTTCCCCATCAACAGTGTACCATTCAGTGTGATATTAAAAATTCATCTTATCCAACCCTAAACCCAACCCCAATATTCACCGAAACATAAGTGTGTCTTGAACTGTAACCCTAACCCTAACCCTTACCATATGGGCCCATTCATTCTAATGAATCTCATAGGCTATAATGGAGAATGGAAAAACATCCAAAATTTTTCCCCATCAACAGTGTACCATTCAGTGTGATATTAAAAATACATCTTATCCAACCCTAAACCCAACCCCAATATTCACCCAAACATAAGTGTGTCCTGAACTCTAACCCTAACCCTAACCCTTACCATATGGGCCCATTCATTCTAATGAATCTCATAGGCTATAATGGAGAATGGAAAAACATCCAAAAATTTTCCCCATCAACAGTGTACCATTCAGTGTGATATTAAAAATTCATCTTATCCAACCCTAAACCCAACCCCAATATTCACCGAAACATAAGTGTGTCTTGAACTCTAACCCTAACCCTAACCCTTACCATATGGGCCCATTCATTCTAATGAATCTCATAGGCTATAATGGAGAATGGGAAAACATCCAAAATTTTTCCCCATCAACAGTGTACCATTCAGTGTGATATTAAAAATACATCTTATCCAACCCTAAACCCAACCCCAATATTCACCCAAACATAAGTGCGTCCAGAACTCTAACCCTAACCCTAACCCTTACCATATGGGCCCATTCATTCTAATGAATCTCATAGGCTATAATGGAGAATGGGAAAACATCCAAAATTTTTCCCCATCAACAGTGTACCATTCAGTGTGATATTAAAAATACATCTTATCCAACCCTAAACCCAACCCCAATATTCACCCAAACATAAGTGCGTCCAGAACTCTAACCCTAACCCTAACCCTTACCATATGGGGCCATTCATTCTAATGAATCTCATAGGCTATAATGGAGAATGGAAAAACATCCAAAAATTTTCCCCATCAACAGTGTACCATTCAGTGTGATATTAAAAATACATCTTATCCAACCCTAAACCCAACCCCAATATTCACCCAAACATAAGTGCGTCCAGAACTCTAACCCTAACCCTAACCCTTACCATATGGGGCCATTCATTCTAATGAATCTCATAGGCTATAATGGAGAATGGAAAAACATCCAAAATTTTTCCCCATCAACAGTGTACCATTCAGTGTGATATTAAAAATACATCTTATCCAACCCTAAACCCAACCCCAATATTCACCGAAACATAAGTGTGTCCTGAACTCTAACCCTAGCCCTAACCCTTACCATATGGGCCCATTCATTCTAATGAATCTCATAGGCTATAATGGAGAATGGAAAAACATCCAAAAATTTTCCCCATCAACACTGTACCATTCAGTGTGATATTAAAAATTCATCTGATCCAACCCTAAACCCAACCCCAATATTCACTGAAACATAAGTGTGTCTTGAACTCTAACCCTAACCCTAACCCTTACCATATGGGCCCATTCATTCTAATGAATCTCATAGGCTATAATGGAGAATGGGAAAACATCCAAAATTTTTCCCCATCAACAGTGTACCATTCAGTGTGATATTAAAAATACATCTTATCCAACCCTAAACCCAACCCCAATATTCACCGAAACATAAGTGCGTCCAGAACTCTAACCCTAACCCTAACCCTTACCATATGGGGCCATTCATTCTAATGAATCTCATAGGCTATAATGGAGAATGGAAAAACATCCAAAATTTTTCCCCATCAACAGTGTACCATTCAGTGTGATATTAAAAATACATCTTATCCAACCCTAAACCCAACCCCAATATTCACCGAAACATAAGTGTGTCCTGAACTCTAACCCTAACCCTAACCCTTACCATATGGGCCCATTCATTCTGATGAATCTCATAGGCTATAATGGAGAATGGAAAAACATCCAAAAATTTTCCCCATCAACACTGTACCATTCAGTGTGATATTAAAAATTCATCTTATCCCACCCTAAACCCAACCCCAATATTCACCGAAACATAAGTGTATATTGAACTCTAACCCTAACCCTAAACCTTACCATATGGGCCCATTCATTCTAATGAATCTCATAGGCTATAATGGAGAATGGAAAAACATCCAAAATTTTTCCCCATCAACAGTGTACCATTCAGTGTGATATTAAAAATACATCTTATCCAACCCTAAACCCAACCCCAATATTCACCCAAACATAAGTGCGTCCAGAACTCTAACCCTAACCCTAACCCTTACCATATGGGGCCATTCATTCTAATGAATCTCATAGGCTATAATGGAGAATGGAAAAACATCCAAAAATTTTCCCCATCAACAGTGTACCATTCAGTGTGATATTAAAAATACATCTTATCCAACCCTAAACCCAACCCCAATATTCACCCAAACATAAGTGCGTCCAGAACTCTAACCCTAACCCTAACCCTTACCATATGGGGCCATTCATTCTAATGAATCTCATAGGCTATAATGGAGAATGGAAAAACATCCAAAATTTTCCCCCATCAACAGTGTACCATTCAGTGTGATATTAAAAATACATCTTATCCAACCCTAAACCCAACCCCAATATTCACGGAAACATAAGTGTGTCCTGAACTCTAACCCTAACCCTTACCATATGGGCCCATTCATTCTAATGAATCTCATAGGCTATAATGGAGAAAGGAAAAACATCCAAAATTTTTCCCCATCAACACTGTACCATTCAGTGTGATATTAAAAATTCATCTTATCCAACCCTAAACCCAACCCCAATATTCACCGAAACATAAGTGTGTCTTGAACTCTAACCCTAACCCTAACCCTTACCTTATGGGCCCATTCATTCTAATGAATCTCATAGGCTATAATGGAGAATGGGAAAACATCCAAAATTTTTCCCCATCAACAGTGTACCATTCCGTGTGATATTAAAAATACATCTTATCCAACCCTAAACCCAACCCCAATATTCACCGAAACATAAGTGTGTCCTGAACTCTTAACCCTAACCCTAACCCTTACCATATGGGCCCATTCATTCTGATGAATCTCATAGGCTATAATGGAGAATGGAAAAACATCCAAAAATTTTCCCCATCAACACTGTACCATTCAGTGTGATATTAAAAATTCTTCTTATCCCACCCTAAACCCAACCCCAATATTCACCGAAACATAAGTGTGTCCTGAACTCTAACCCTAACCCTAACCGTTACCATATGGGCCCATTCATTCTAATGAATCTCATAGGGTATAATGGAGAATGGAAAAACATCCAAAAATTTTTACCATCAAGATTATACCATTCAGTGTGATATTAAAAATTCATCTTATCCAGCCCTAAACCGAACCCCAATATTAACTCGAACATAAGTGTGTCCTGAACTCTAACCCTAACCCTAACCCTTACCATATGGGCCCATTCATTCTAATGAATCTCATAGGCTATAGTGGAGAATGGAAAAACATTCAAAAATTTTCCCCATCAACAGTGTACCATTCAGTGTGATATTAAAAATTCATGTTATCCAACCCTAAACCCAACCCCAATATTCACCGAAACATAAGTGTGTCCTGAACTCTAACCCTAACCCTAACCCTTACCATATGGGCCCATTCATTCTAATGAATCTCATAGGCTATAATGGAGAATGGAAAAACATCCAAAATTTTTCCCCATCAACAGTGTACCATTCAGTGTGATATTAAAAATACATCTTATCCAACCCTAAACCCAACCCCAATATTCACCCAAACATAAGTGCGTCCAGAACTCTAACCCTAACCCTAACCCATACCATATGGGGCCATTCATTCTAATGAATCTCATAGGCTATAATGGAGAATGGAAAAACATCCAAAATTTTCTCCCATCAAGAGTATACCATTCAGTGTGATATTAAAAATACATCTTACCCAACCCTAAACCAGACGCCAATTTTAAACCGAACATATGTGTGTCCTGAACTCTAACCCTAACCCTAACCCTAACCCTTACCATATGGGCCCATTCATTCTAATGAATCTCATAGGGTATAATGGAGAATGGAAAAACATCAAAATTTTCCCCCATCAACAGTGTACCATTCAGTGTGATATTAAAAATTCATGTTATCCAACCCTAAACCCAACCCCAATATTCACCGAAACATAAGTGTGTCCTGAACTCTAACCCTAACCGTAACCCTTACCATAAGGGCCCATTCATTCTAATGAATCTCATAGGCTATAATGGAGAATGGAAAAACATCCAAAAATTTTCCCCATCAACAGTGTACCATTCAGTGTGATATTAAAAATTCATCTTATCCAACCCTAAACCAAACCCCAATATTCACCGAAAAATAAGTGTGTCCTGAACTCTAACCCTAACCCTAACCCTTACCATATGGGCCCATTCATTCTAATGAATCTCATAGGCTATAATGGAGAATGGAAAAACATCCAAAATTTTTCCCCATCAACAGTGTACCATTCAGTGTGATATTAAAAATACATCTTATCCAACCCTAAACCCAACCCCAATATTCACCGAAACATAAGTGTGTCCTGAACTCTAACCCTAACCCTAACCCTTACCATATGGGCCCATTCATTCTGATGAATCTCATAGGCTATAATGGAGAATGGAAAAACATCCAAAAATTTTCCCCATCAACACTGTACCATTCAGTGTGATATTAAAAATTCATCTTATCCCACCCTAAACCCAACCCCAATATTCACCGAAACATAAGTGTGTCCTGAACTCTAACCCTAACCCTAACCGTTACCATATGGGCCCATTCATTCTAATGAATCTCATAGGGTATAATGGAGAATGGAAAAACATCCAAAAATTTTTACCATCAAGATTATACCATTCAGTGTGATATTAAAAATTCATCTTATCCAGCCCTAAACCGAACCCCAATATTAACTCGAACATAAGTGTGTCCTGAACTCTAACCCTAACCCTAACCCTTACCATATGGGCCCATTCATTCTAATGAATCTCATAGGCTATAGTGGAGAATGGAAAAACATTCAAAAATTTTCCCCATCAACAGTGTACCATTCAGTGTGATATTAAAAATTCATGTTATCCAACCCTAAACCCAACCCCAATATTCACCGAAACATAAGTGTGTCCTGAACTCTAACCCTAACCCTAACCCTTACCATATGGGCCCATTCATTCTAATGAATCTCATAGGCTATAATGGAGAATGGAAAAACATCCAAAATTTTTCCCCATCAACAGTGTACCATTCAGTGTGATATTAAAAATACATCTTATCCAACCCTAAACCCAACCCCAATATTCACCCAAACATAAGTGCGTCCAGAACTCTAACCCTAACCCTAAACCATACCATATGGGGCCATTCATTCTAATGAATCTCATAGGCTATAATGGAGAATGGAAAAACATCCAAAATTTTCTCCCATCAAGAGTATACCATTCAGTGTGATATTAAAAATACATCTTACCCAACCCTAAACCAGACGCCAATTTTAAACCGAACATATGTGTGTCCTGAACTCTAACCCTAACCCTAACCCTAACCCTTACCATATGGGCCCATTCATTCTAATGAATCTCATAGGGTATAATGGAGAATGGAAAAACATCCAAAATTTTCCCCCATCAACAGTGTACCATTCAGTGTGATATTAAAAATTCATGTTATCCAACCCTAAACCCAACCCCAATATTCACCGAAACATAAGTGTGTCCTGAACTCTAACCCTAACCGTAACCCTTACCATATGGGCCCATTCATTCTAATGAATCTCAAAGGCTATAATGGAGAATGGAAAAACATCCAAAATTTTTCCCCATCAACAGTGTACCATTCAGTGTGATATTAAAAATACATCTTATCCAACCCTAAACCCAACCCCAATATTCACGGAAACATAAGTGTGTCCTGAACTCTAACCCTAACCCTTACCATATGGGCCCATTCATTCTAATGAATCTCATAGGCTATAATGGAGAAAGGAAAAACATCCAAAATTTTTCCCCATCAACACTGTACCATTCAGTGTGATATTAAAAATTCATCTTATCCAACCCTAAACCCAACCCCAATATTCACCGAAACATAAGTGTGTCTTGAACTCTAACCCTAACCCTAACCCTTACCTTATGGGCCCATTCATTCTAATGAATCTCATAGGCTATAATGGAGAATGGGAAAACATCCAAAATTTTTCCCCATCAGCAGTGTACCATTCAGTGTGATATTAAAAATACATCTTATCCAACCCTAAATCCAACCCCAATATTCACCCAAACATAAGTGGGTCCAGAACTCTAACCCTAACCCTAACCCTTACCATATGGGGCCATTCATTCTAATGAATCTCATAGGCTATAATGGAGAATGGAAAAACATCCAAAAATTTTCCCCATCAACAGTGTACCATTCAGTGTGATATTAAAAATACATCTTATCCAACCCTAAACCCAACCCCAATATTCACCGAAACATAAGTGTGTCCTGAACTCTAACCCTAACCCTAACCCTTACCATATGTGCCCATTCATTCTGATGAATCTCATAGGCTATAATGGAGAATGGAAAAACATCCAAAAATTTTCCCCATCAACACTGTACCATTCAGTGTGATATTAAAAATTCATCTTATCCCACCCTAAACCCAACCCCAATATTCACCGAAACATAAGTGTGTCTTGAACTCTAACCCTAACCCTAACCCTTACATATGGGCCCATTCATTCTAATGAATCTCATAGGCTATAATGGAGAATGGAAAAACATCCAAAATTTTCCCCCATCAACAGTGTACCATTCAGTGTGATATTAAAAATACATCTTATCCAACCCTAAACCCAACCCCAATATTCACGGAAACATAAGTGTGTCCTGAACTCTAACCCTAACCCTAACCCTTACCATATGGGCCCATTCATTCTAATGAATCTCATAGGCTATAATGGAGAATGGAAAAACATCCAAAATTTTTCCCCATCAACACTGTACCATTCAGTGTGATATTAAAAATTCATCTTATCCAACCCTAAACCCAACCCCAATATTCACCGAAACATAAGTGTGTCTTGAACTCTAACCCTAACCCTAACCCTTACCTTATGGGCCCATTCATTCTAATGAATCTCATAGGCTATAATGGAGAATGGGAAAACATCCAAAATTTTTCCCCATCAACAGTGTACCATTCAGTGTGATATTAAAAATACATCTTATCCAACCCTAAACCCAACCCCAATATTCACCCAAACATAAGTGCGTCCAGAACTCTAACCCTAACCCTAACCCTTACCATATGGGGCCATTCATTCTAATGAATCTCATAGGCTATAATGGAGAAAGGAAAAACATCCAAAAATTTTCCCCATCAACAGTGTACCATTCAGTGTGATATTAAAAATACATCTTATCCAACCCTAAACCCAACCCCAATATTCACCGAAACATAAGTGTGTCCTGAACTCTTAACCCTAACCCTAACCCTTACCATATGGGCCCATTCATTCTGATGAATCTCATAGGCTATAATGGAGAATGGAAAAACATCCAAAATTTTTCCCCATCAACAGTGTACCATTCAGTGTGATATTAAAAATACATCTTATCCAACCCTAAACCCAACCCCAATATTCACCGAAACATAAGTGTGTCTTGAACTCTAACCCTAACCCTAACCCTTACCATATGGGCCCATTCATTCTAATGAATCTCATAGGCTATAATGGAGAATGGAAAAACATCCAAAATTTTTCCCCATCAACAGTGTAGCATTCAGTGTGATATTAAAAATACATCTTATCCAACCCTAAACCCAACCCCAATATTCACCCAAACATAAGTGCGTCCAGAACTCTAACCCTAACCCTAACCCTTGCCATATGGGGCCATTCATTCTAATGAATCTCATAGGCTATAATGGAGAATGGAAAAACATCCAAAATTTTCCGCATCAACAGTGTACCATTCAGTGTGATATTAAAAATACATCTTATCCAACCCTAAACCCAACCCCAATATTCACCGAAACATAAGTGTGTCCTGAACTCTAACCTTAACCCTAACCCTTACCATATGGGCCCATTCATTCTAATGAATCTCATAGGATATAATGGAGAATGGAAAAACATCCAAAATTTTTACCATCAAGATTATACCATTCAGTGTGACATTAAAAATTCATCTTATCCAGCCCTAAACCCAACCCCAATATTCACTCGAACATAAGTGTGTCCTGAACTCTAACCCTAACCCTAACCCTTACCATATGGGCCCATTCATTCTAATGAATCTCATAGGCTATAATGGAGAATGGAAAAACATCCAAAATTTTCCCCATCAACAGTGTACCATTCAGTGTGATATTAAAAATTCATGTTATCCAACCCTAAACCCAACCCCAATATTCACCGAAACATAAGTGTGTCCTGAACTCTAACCCTAACCCTAACCCTTACCTTATGGGCCCATTCATTCTAATGAATCTCATAGGCTATAATGGAGAATGGGAAAACATCCAAAATTTTTCCCCATCAGCAGTGTACCATTCAGTGTGATATTAAAAATACATCTTATCCAACCCTAAGCCCAACCCCAATATTCACCCAAACATAAGTGCGTCCAGAACTCTAACCCTAACCCTAACCCTTACCATATGGGGCCATTCATTCTAATGAATCTCATAGGCTATAATGGAGAATGGAAAAACATCCAAAAATTTTCCCCATCAACAGTGTACCATTCAGTGTGATATTAAAAATACATCTTATCCAACCCTAAACCCAACCCCAATATTCACCGAAACATAAGTGTGTCCTGAACTCTAACCCTAACCCTAACCCTTACCATATGGGCCCATTCATTCTGATGAATCTCATAGGCTATAATGGAGAATGGAAAAACATCCAAAAATTTTCCCCATCAACACTGTACCATTCAGTGTGATATTAAAAATTCATCTTATCCCACCCTAAACCCAACCCCAATATTCACCGAAACATAAGTGTGTCTTGAACTCTAACCCTAACCCTAACCCTTACCATATGGGCCCATCCATTCTAATGAATCTCATAGGCTATAATGGAGAATGGAAAAACATCCAAAATTTTCCCCCATCAACAGTGTACCATTCAGTGTGATATTAAAAATACATCTTATCCAACCCTAAACCCAACCCCAATATTCACGGAAACATAAGTGTGTCCTGAACTCTAACCCTAACCCTAACCCTTACCATATGGGCCCATTCATTCTAATGAATCTCATAGGCTATAATGGAGAATGGAAAAACATCCAAAATTTTTCCCCATCAACACTGTACCATTCAGTGTGATATTAAAAATTCATCTTATCCAACCCTAAACCCAACCCCAATATTCACCGAAACATAAGTGTGTCTTGAACTCTAACCCTAACCCTAACCCTTACCTTATGGGCCCATTCATTCTAATGAATCTCATAGGCTATAATGGAGAATGGGAAAACATCCAAAATTTTTCCCCATCAACAGTGTACCATTCAGTGTGATATTAAAAATACATCTTATCCAACCCTAAACCCAACCCCAATATTCACCCAAACATAAGTGCGTCCAGAACTCTAACCCTAACCCTAACCCTTACCATATGGGGCCATTCATTCTAATGAATCTCATAGGCTATAATGGAGAATGGAAAAACATCCCAAAATTTTCCCCATCAACAGTGTACCATTCAGTGTGATATTAAAAATACATCTTATCCAACCCTAAACCCAACCCCAATATTCACCGAAACATAAGTGTGTCCTGAACTCTAACCTTAACCCTAACCCTTACCATATGGGCCCATTCATTCTAATGAATCTCATAGGATATAATGGAGAATGGAAAAACATCCAAAAATTTTTACCATCAAAATTATACCATTCAGTGTGACATTAAAAATTCATCTTATCCAGCCCTAAACCCAACCCCAATATTCACTCGAACATAAGTGTGTCCTGAACTATAACCCTAACCCTAACCCTTACCATATGGGCCCATTCATTCTAATGAATCTCATAGGCTATAATGGAGAATAGAAAAACATCCAAAATTTTCCCCATCAACAGTGTACCATTCAGTGTGATATTAAAAATTCATGTTATCCAACCCTAAACCCAACCCCAATATTCACCGAAACATAAGTGTGTCCTGAACTCTAACCCTAACCCTAACCCTTACCATATGGGCCCATTCAATCTAATGAATCTCATAGGCTATAATGGAGAATGGAAAAACATCCAAAAATTTTCCCCATCAACAGTGTACCATTCAGTGTGATATTAAAATTTCATCTTATCCAACCCTAAACCCAACCCCAATATTCACCGAAACATAAGTGTGTCTTGAACTCTAACCCTAACCCTAACCCTTACCATATGGGCCCATTCATTCTAATGAATCTCATAGGCTATAATGGAGAATGGAAAAACATCCAAAAATTTTTCCCATCAACAGTGTACCATTCAGTGTGATATTAAAAATACATCTTATCCAACCCTAAACCCAACCCCAATATTCACCCAAACATAAGTGCGTCCAGAACTCTAACCCTAACCCTAACCCTTACCATATGGGCCCATTTATTCTAATGAATCTCATAGGCTATAATGGAGAATGGAAAAACATCCAAAAATTTTTCCCATCAAGAGTATACCATTCAGTGTGGTATTAAAAATACATCTTACCCAACCCTAAACCCAACCCCAATATTCACCGAAACATAAGTGTGTCCTGAACTCTAACCCTAACCCTAACCCTTACCATATGGGCCCATTCATTCTAATGAATCTCATAGGCTATAATGGAGAATGGAAAAACATACAAAAAATTTTCCCATCAAGAGTATACCATTCAGTGTGATATTAAAAATACATCTTATCCAACCCTAAACCCAACCCCAATATTCATAAGTGTGTCCTGAACTCTAACCCTAACCCTAACCCTTACCATATTGGCCCATTCATTCTAATGAATCTCATAGGCTATAATGGAGAATGGAAAAACATCCAAAAATTTTCCCCATCAACAGTGTACCATTCAGTGTGATATTAAAATTTCATCTTATCCAACCCTAAACCCAACCCCAATATTCACCGAAACATAAGTGTGTCCTGAACTCTAACCCTAACCCTAACCCTTACCATATGGGCCCATTCATTCTAATGAATCTCATAGGCTATAATGGAGAATGGAAAAACATCCAAAAATTTTCCCCATCAACACTGTACCATTCAGTGTGATATTAAAAATTAATCTTATCCAACCCTAAACCCAACCCCAATATTCACCCAAAGATAAGTGCGTCCAGAACTCTAACCCTAACCCTAACCCTTACCATATGGGCCCATTTATTCTAATGAATCTCAAAGGCTATAATGGAGAATGGAAAAACATCCAAAAATTTTTCCCATCAAGAGTATACCATTCAGTGTGATATTAAAATTTCATCTTATCCAACCCTAAACCCAACCCCAATATTCACCGAAACATAAGTGTGTCCTGAACCCTAACCCTAACCCTTACCATATGGGCCCATTCATTCTAATGAATCTCATAGGCTATAATGGAGAATGGAAAAACATCCAAAATTTTTTCCCATCAAGAGTATACCATTCAGTGTGATATTAAAAATACATCTTACCCAACCCTAAACCAGACGCCAATTTTAAACCGAACATATGTGTGTCCTGAACTCTAACCCTAACCCTAACCCTTACCATATGGGCCCATTCATTCTAATGAATCTCATAGGGTATAATGGAGAATGGAAAAACATCCAAAAATTTTTACCATCAAGATTATACCATTCAGTGTGATATTAAAAATTCATCTTATCCAGCCCTAAACCCAACCCCAATATTCACTCGAACATAAGTGTGTCCTAAACTCTAACCCTAACCCTAACCCTTACCATATGGGCCCATTCATTCTAATGAATCTCATAGGCTATAATGGAGAATGGAAAAACATCCAAAAATTTTCCCCATCAACAGTGTACCATTCAGTGTGATATTAAAAATTCATGTTATCCAACCCTAAACCAAACCCCAATATTCACCGAAACATAAGTGTGTCCTGAACTCTAACCCTAACCCTAACCCTTACCATATGGGCCCATTCAATCTAATGAATCTCATAGGCTATAATGGAGAATGGAAAAACATCCAAAAATTTTCCCCATCAACAGTGTACCATTCAGTGTGATATTAAAATTTCATCTTATCCAACCCTAAACCCAACCCCAATATTCACCGAAACATAAGTGTGTCCTGAACTCTAACCCTAACCCTAACCCTTACCATATGGGGCCATTCATTCTAATGAATCTCATAGGCTATAATGGAGAATGGAAAAACATCCAAAATTTTTCCCCATCAACAGTGTACCATTCAGTGTGATATTAAAAATACATCTTATCCAACCCTAAACCCAACCCCAATATTCACCGAAACATAAGTGTGTCCTGAACTCTAACCTTAACCCTAACCCTTACCATATGGGCCCGTTCATTCTAATGAATCTCATAGGATATAATGGAGAATGGAAAAACATCCAAAAATTTTTCCCATCAACAGTGTACCATTCAGTGTGATATTAAAAATACATCTTATCCAACCCTAAACCCAACCCCAATATTCACCCAAACATAAGTGCGTCCAGAACTCTAACCCTAACCCTAACCCTTACCATATGGGCCCATTTATTCTAATGAATCTCATAGGCTATAATGGAGAATGGAAAAACATCCAAAAATTTTTCCCATCAAGAGTATACCATTCAGTGTGGTATTAAAAATACATCTTACCCAACCCTAAACCCAACCCCAATATTCACCGAAACATAAGTGTGTCCTGAACTCTAACCCTAACCCTAACCCTTACCATATGGGCCCATTCATTCTAATGAATCTCATAGGCTATAATGGAGAATGGAAAAACATACAAAAATTTTTCCCATCAAGAGTATACCATTCAGTGTGATATTAAAAATACATCTTATCCAACCCTAAACCCAACCCCAATATTCATAAGTGTGTCCTGAACTCTAACCCTAACCCTAACCCTTACCATATTGGCCCATTCATTCTAATGAATCTCATAGGCTATAATGGAGAATGGAAAAACATCCAAAAATTTTCCCCATCAACAGTGTACCATTCAGTGTGATATTAAAATTTCATCTTATCCAACCCTAAACCCAACCCCAATATTCACCGAAACATAAGTGTGTCCTGAACTCTAACCCTAACCCTAACCCTTACCATATGGGCCCATTCATTCTAATGAATCTCATAGGCTATAATGGAGAATGGAAAAACATCCAAAAATTTTCCCCATCAACACTGTACCATTCAGTGTGATATTAAAAATTAATCTTATCCAACCCTAAACCCAACCCCAATATTCACCCAAACATAAGTGCGTCCAGAACTCTAACCCTAACCCTAACCCTTACCATATGGGCCCATTTATTCTAATGAATCTCAAAGGCTATAATGGAGAATGGAAAAACATCCAAAAATTTTTCCCATCAAGAGTATACCATTCAGTGTGATATTAAAATTTCATCTTATCCAACCCTAAACCCAACCCCAATATTCACCGAAACATAAGTGTGTCCTGAACCCTAACCCTAACCCTTACCATATGGGCCCATTCATTCTAATGAATCTCATAGTCTATAATGGAGAATGGAAAAACATCCAAAATTTTTTCCCATCAAGAGTATACCATTCAGTGTGATATTAAAAATACATCTTACCCAACCCTAAACCAGACGCCAATTTTAAACCGAACATATGTGTGTCCTGAACTCTAACCCTAACCCTAACCCTTACCATATGGGCCCATTCATTCTAATGAATCTCATAGGGTATAATGGAGAATGGAAAAACATCCAAAAATTTTTACCATCAAGATTATACCATTCAGTGTGATATTAAAAATTCATCTTATCCAGCCCTAAACCCAACCCCAATATTCACTCGAACATAAGTGTGTCCTAAACTCTAACCCTAACCCTAACCCTTACCATATGGGCCCATTCATTCTAATGAATCTCATAGGCTATAATGGAGAATGGAAAAACATCCAAAAATTTTCCCCATCAACAGTGTACCATTCAGTGTGATATTAAAAATTCATGTTATCCAACCCTAAACCAAACCCCAATATTCACCGAAACATAAGTGTGTCCTGAACTCTAACCCTAACCCTAACCCTTACCATATGGGCCCATTCAATCTAATGAATCTCATAGGCTATAATGGAGAATGGAAAAACATCCAAAAATTTTCCCCATCAACAGTGTACCATTCAGTGTGATATTAAAATTTCATCTTATCCAACCCTAAACCCAACCCCAATATTCACCGAAACATAAGTGTGTCCTGAACTCTAACCCTAACCCTAACCCTTACCATATGGGGCCATTCATTCTAATGAATCTCATAGGCTATAATGGAGAATGGAAAAACATCCAAAATTTTTCCCCATCAACAGTGTACCATTCAGTGTGATATTAAAAATACATCTTATCCAACCCTAAACCCAACCCCAATATTCACCGAAACATAAGTGTGTCCTGAACTCTAACCTTAACCCTAACCCTTACCATATGGGCCCGTTCATTCTAATGAATCTCATAGGATATAATGGAGAATGGAAAAACATCCAAAAATTTTCCCCATCAACACTGTACCATTCAGTGTGATATTAAAAATTCATCTTATCCAACCCTAAACCCAACCCCAATATTCACCGAAACATAAGTGTGTCTTGAACTCTAACCCTAACCCTAACCCTTACCATATGGGCCCATTCATTCTAATGAATCTCATAGGCTATAATGGAGAATGGAAAAACATCCAAAATTTTTTCCCATCAACAGTGTACCATTCAGTGTGATATTAAAAATACATCTTATCCAACCCTAAACCCAACCCCAATATTCACCCAAACATAAGTGCGTCCAGAACTCTAACCCTAACCCTAACCCTTACCATATGGGCCCATTTATTCTAATGAATCTCATAGGCTATAATGGAGAATGGAAAAACATCCAAAAAATTTTCCCATCAAGAGTATACCATTCAGTGTGGTATTAAAAATACATCTTACCCAACCCTAAACCCAACCCCAATATTCACCCAAACATAAGTGTGTCCTGAACTCTAACCCTAACCCTAACCCTTACCATATGGGCCCATTCATTCTAATGAATCTCATAGGCTATAATGGAGAATGGAAAAACATACAAAAATTTTTCCCATCAAGAGTATACCATTCAGTGTGATATTAAAAATACATCTTATCCAACCCTAAACCCAACCCCAATATTCATAAGTGTGTCCTGAACTCTAACCCTAACCCTAACCCTTACCATATTGGCCCATTCATTCTAATGAATCTCATAGGCTATAATGGAGAATGGAAAAACATCCAAAAATTTTCCCCATCAACAGTGTACCATTCAGTGTGATATTAAAATTTCATCTTATCCAACCCTAAACCCAACCCCAATATTCACCGAAACATAAGTGTGTCCTGAACTCTAACCCTAACCCTAACCCTTACCATATGGGCCCATTCATTCTAATGAATCTCATAGGCTATAATGGAGAATGGAAAAACATCCAAAAATTTTCCCCATCAACACTGTACCATTCAGTGTGATATTAAAAATTAATCTTATCCAACCCTAAACCCAACCCCAATATTCACCCAAAGATAAGTGCGTCCAGAACTCTAACCCTAACCCTAACCCTTACCATATGGGCCCATTTATTCTAATGAATCTCAAAGGCTATAATGGAGAATGGAAAAACATCCAAAAATTTTTCCCATCAAGAGTATACCATTCAGTGTGATATTAAAATTTCATCTTATCCAACCCTAAACCCAACCCCAATATTCACCGAAACATAAGTGTGTCCTGAACCCTAACCCTAACCCTTACCATATGGGCCCATTCATTCTAATGAATCTCATAGGCTATAATGGAGAATGGAAAAACATCCAAAATTTTTTCCCATCAAGAGTATACCATTCAGTGTGATATTAAAAATACATCTTACCCAACCCTAAACCAGACGCCAATTTTAAAGCGAACATATGTGTGTCCTGAACTCTAACCCTAACCCTAACCCTTACCATATGGGCCCATTCATTCTAATGAATCTCATGGGGTATAATGGAGAATGGAAAAACATCCAAAAATTTTTACCATCAAGATTATACCATTCAGTGTGATATTAAAAATTCATCTTATCCAGCCCTAAACCCAACCCCAATATTCACTCGAACATAAGTGTGTCCTAAACTCTAACCCTAACCCTAACCCTTACCATATGGGCCCATTCATTCTAATGAATCTCATAGGCTATAATGGAGAATGGAAAAACATCCAAAAATTTTCCCCATCAACAGTGTACCATTCAGTGTGATATTAAAAATTCATGTTATCCAACCCTAAACCAAACCCCAATATTCACCGAAACATAAGTGTGTCCTGAACTCTAACCCTAACCCTAACCCTTACCATATGGGCCCATTCAATCTAATGAATCTCATAGGCTATAATGGAGAATGGAAAAACATCCAAAAATTTTCCCCATCAACACTGTACCATTCAGTGTGATATTAAAAATTCATCTTATCCAACCCTAAACCCAACCCCAATATTCACCGAAACATAAGTGTGTCCTGAACTCTAACCCTAACCCTAACCCTTACCATATGGGCCCATTCATTCTAATGAATCTCATAGGCTATAATGGAGAATGGAAAAACATCCAAAATTTTTCCCCATCAACAGTGTACCATTCAGTGTGATATTAAAAATACATCTTATCCAATCCTAAACCCAACCCCAATATTCACCCAAACATAAGTGCGTCCAGAACTCTAACCCTAACCCTAACCCTTACCATATGGGCCCATTCATTCTAATGAATCTCATAGGCTATAATGGAGAATGGAAAAACATCCAAAATTTTTCCCCATCAAGAGTATACCATTCAGTGTGATATTAAAAATACATCTTACCGAACCCTAAACCAGACGCCAATTTTAAACCGAACATATGTGTGTCCTGAACTCTAACCCTAACCCTAACCCTTACCATATGGGCCCATTCATTTTAATGAATCTCATAGGGTATAATGGAGAATGGAAAAACATCCAAAAATTTTTACCATCAAGATTATACCATTCAGTGTGATATTAAAAATTCATCTTATCCAGCCCTAAACCCAACCCCAATATTCACTCGAACATAAGTGTATCCTGAACTCTAACCCTAACCCTAATCCTTACCATATGGGCCCATTCATTCTAATGAATCTCATAGGCTATAATGGAGAATGGAAAAACATCCAAAAATTTTCCCCATCAACAGTGTACCATTCAGTGTGATATTGAAAATTCATGTTATCCAACCCTAAACCAGACGCCAATTTTAAACCGAACATATGTGTGTCCTGAACTCTAACCCTAACCCTAACCCTTACCATATGGGCCCATTCAATCTAATGAATCTCATAGGCTATAATGGAGAATGGAAAAACATCCAAAAATTTTCCCCATCAACAGTGTACCATTCAGTGTGATATTAAAATTTCATCTTATCCAACCCTAAACCCAACCCCAATATTCACCGAAACATAAGTGTGTCCTGAACTCTAACCCTAACCCTAACCCTTACCATATGGGCCCATTCATTCTAATGAATCTCATAGGCTATAATGGAGAATGGAAAAACATCCAAAAATTTTCCCCATCAACAGTGTACCATTCAGTGTGATATTAAAAATTCATGTTATCCAACCCTAAACCAAACCCCAATATTCACCGAAACATAAGTGTGTCCTGAACTCTAACCCTAACCCTAACCCTTACCATATGGGCCCATTCAATCTAATGAATCTCATAGGCTATAATGGAGAATGGAAAAACATCCAAAAATTTTCCCCATCAACAGTGTACCATTCAGTGTGATATTAAAATTTCATCTTATCTAACCCTAAACCCAACCCCAATATTCACCGAAACATAAGTGTGTCCTGAACTCTAACCCTAACCCTAACCCTTACCATATGGGCCCATTCATTCTAATGAATCTCATAGGCTATAATGGAGAATGGAAAAACATCCAAAATTTTTCCCCATCAACAGTGTACCATTCAGTGTGATATTAAAAATACATCTTATCCAACCCTAAACCCAACCCCAATATTCACCCAAACATAAGTGCGTCCAGAACTCTAACCCTAACCCTAACCCTTACCATATGGGCCCATTCATTCTAATGAATCTCGTAGGCTATAATGGAGAATGGAAAAACATCCAAAAATTTTTCCCATCAAGAGTATACCATTCAGTGTGATATTAAAAATACATCTTACCGAACCCTAAACCAGACGCCAATTTTAAACCGAACATATGTGTGTCCTGAACTCTAACCCTAACCCTAACCCTTACCATATGGGCCCATTCATTCTAATGAATCTCATAGGGTATAATGGAGAATGGAAAAACATCCAAAAATTTTTACCATCAAGATTATACCATTCAGTGTGATATTAAAAATTCATCTTATCCAGCCCTAAACCCAACCCCAATATTCACTCGAACATAAGTGTGTCCTGAACTCTAACCCTAACCCTAATCCTTACCATATGGGCCCATTCATTCTAATGAATCTCATAGGCTATAATGGAGAATGGAAAAACATCCAAAAATTTTCCCCATCAACAGTTTACCATTCAGTGTGATATTGAAAATTCATGTTATCCAACCCTAAACCAGACGCCAATTTTAAACCGAACATATGTGTGTCCTGAACTCTAACCCTAACCCTAACCCTTACCATATGGGCCCATTCAATCTAATGAATCTCATAGGCTATAATGGAGAATGGAAAAACATCCAAAAATTTTCCCCATCAACAGTGTACCATTCAGTGTGATATTAAAATTTCATCTTATCCAACCCTAAACCCAACCCCAATATTCACCGAAACATAAGTGTGTCCTGAACTCTAACCCTAACCCTAACCCTTACCATATGGGCCCATTCATTCTAATGAATCTCATAGGCTATAATGGAGAATGGAAAAACATCCAAAAATTTTCCCCATCAACACTGTACCATTCAGTGTGATATTAAAAATTCATCTAATCCAACCCTAAACCCAACCCCAATATTCACCGAAACATAAGTGTGTCCTGAACTCTAACCCTAACCCTAACCCTTACCATATGGGCCCATTCATTCTAATGAATCTCATAGGCTATAATGGAGAATGGAAAAACATCCAAAATTTTTCCCCATCAACAGTGTACCATTCAGTGTGATATTAAAAATACATCTTATCCAATCCTAAACCCAACCCCAATATTCACCCAAACATAAGTGCGTCCAGAACTCTAACCCTAACCCTAACCCTTACCATATGGGCCCATTCATTCTAATGAATCTCATAGGCTATAATGGAGAATGGAAAAACATCCAAAATTTTTCCCCATCAAGAGTATACCATTCAGTGTGATATTAAAAATACATCTTACCGAACCCTAAACCAGACGCCAATTTTAAACCGAACATATGTGTGTCCTGAACTCTAACCCTAACCCTAACCCTTACCATATGGGCCCATTCATTCTAATGAATCTCATAGGGTATAATGGAGAATGGAAAAACATCCAAAAATTTTTACCATCAAGATTATACCATTCAGTGTGATATTAAAAATTCATCTTATCCAGCCCTAAACCCAACCCCAATATTCACTCGAACATAAGTGTGTCCTGAACTCTAACCCTAACCCTAATCCTTACCATATGGGCCCATTCATTCTAATGAATCTCATAGGCTATAATGGAGAATGGAAAAACATCCAAAAATTTTCCCCATCAACAGTGTACCATTCAGTGTGATATTGAAAATTCATGTTATCCAACCCTAAACCAGACGCCAATTTTAAACCGAACATATGTGTGTCCTGAACTCTAACCCTAACCCTAACCCTTACCATATGGGCCCATTCAATCTAATGAATCTCATAGGCTATAATGGAGAATGGAAAAACATCCAAAAATTTTCCCCATCAACAGTGTACCATTCAGTGTGATATTAAAATTTCATCTTATCCAACCCTAAACCCAACCCCAATATTCACCGAAACATAAGTGTGTCCTGAACTCTAACCCTAACCCTAACCCTTACCATATGGGCCCATTCATTCTAATGAATCTCATAGGCTATAATGGAGAATGGAAAAACATCCAAAAATTTTCCCCATCAACAGTGTACCATTCAGTGTGATATTAAAAATTCATGTTATCCAACCCTAAACCAAACCCCAATATTCACCGAAACATAAGTGTGTCCTGAACTCTAACCCTAACCCTAACCCTTACCATATGGGCCCATTCAATCTAATGAATCTCATAGGCTATAATGGAGAATGGAAAAACATCCAAAAATTTTCCCCATCAACAGTGTACCATTCAGTGTGATATTAAAATTTCATCTTATCCAACCCTAAACCCAACCCCAATATTCACCGAAACATAAGTGTGTCCTGAACTCTAACCCTAACCCTAACCCTTACCATATGGGCCCATTCATTCTAATGAATCTCATAGGCTATAATGGAGAATGGAAAAACATCCAAAATTTTTCCCCATCAACAGTGTACCATTCAGTGTGATATTAAAAATACATCTTATCCAACCCTAAACCCAACCCCAATATTCACCCAAACATAAGTGCGTCCAGAACTCTAACCCTAACCCTAACCCTTACCATATGGGCCCATTCATTCTAATGAATCTCATAGGCTATAATGGAGAATGGAAAAACATCCAAAATTTTTCCCCATCAAGAGTATACCATTCAGTGTGATATTAAAAATACATCTTACCGAACCCTAAACCAGACGCCAATTTTAAACCGAACATATGTGTGTCCTGAACTCTAACCCTAACCCTAACCCTTACCATATGGGCCCATTCATTCTAATGAATCTCATAGGGTATAATGGAGAATGGAAAAACATCCAAAAATTTTTACCATCAAGATTATACCATTCAGTGTGATATTAAAAATTCATCTTATCCAGCCCTAAACCCAACCCCAATATTCACTCGAACATAAGTGTGTCCTGAACTCTAACCCTAACCCTAATCCTTACCATATGGGCCCATTCATTCTAATGAATCTCATAGGCTATAATGGAGAATGGAAAAACATCCAAAAATTTTCCCCATCAACAGTGTACCATTCAGTGTGATATTGAAAATTCATGTTATCCAACCCTAAACCAGACGCCAATTTTAAACCGAACATATGTGTGTCCTGAACTCTAACCCTAACCCTAACCCTTACCATATGGGCCCATTCAATCTAATGAATCTCATAGGCTATAATGGAGAATGGAAAAACATCCAAAAATTTTCCCCATCAACAGTGTACCATTCAGTGTGATATTAAAATTTCATCTTATCCAACCCTAAACCCAACCCCAATATTCACCGAAACATAAGTGTGTCCTGAACTCTAACCCTAACCCTAACCCTTACCATATGGGCCCATTCATTCTAATGAATCTCATAGGCTATAATGGAGAATGGAAAAACATCCAAAAATTTTCCCCATCAACAGTGTACCATTCAGTGTGATATTAAAAATTCATGTTATCCAACCCTAAACCAAACCCCAATATTCACCGAAACATAAGTGTGTCCTGAACTCTAACCCTAACCCTAACCCTTACCATATGGGCCCATTCAATCTAATGAATCTCATAGGCTATAATGGAGAATGGAAAAACATCCAAAAATTTTCCCCATCAACAGTGTACCATTCAGTGTGATATTAAAATTTCATCTTATCCAACCCTAAACCCAACCCCAATATTCACCGAAACATAAGTGTGTCCTGAACTCTAACCCTAACCCTAACCCTTACCATATGGGCCCATTCATTCTAATGAGTCTCATAGGCTATAATGGAGAATGGAAAAACATCCAAAATTTTTCCCCATCAACAGTGTACCATTCAGTGTGATATTAAAAATACATCTTATCCAACCCTAAACCCAACCCCAATATTCACCCAAACATAAGTGCGTCCAGAACTCTAACCCTAACCCTAACCCTTACCATATGGGCCCATTCATTCTAATGAATCTCATAGGCTATAATGGAGAATGGAAAAACATCCAAAATTTTTTCCCATCAAGAGTATACCATTCAGTGTGATATTAAAAATACATCTTACCGAACCCTAAACCAGACGCCAATTTTAAACCGAACATATGTGTGTCCTGAACTCTAACCCTAACCCTAACCCTTACCATATGGGCCCATTCATTCTAATGAATCTCATAGGGTATAATGGAGAATGGAAAAACATCCAAAAATTTTTACCATCAAGATTATACCATTCAGTGTGATATTAAAAATTCATCTTATCCAGCCCTAAACCCAACCCCAATATTCACTCGAACATAAGTGTGTCCTGAACTCTAACCCTAACCCTAATCCTTACCATATGGGCCCATTCATTCTAATGAATCTCATAGGCTATAATGGAGAATGGAAAAACATCCAAAAATTTTCCCCATCAACAGTGTACCATTCAGTGTGATATTGAAAATTCATGTTATCCAACCCTAAACCAGACGCCAATTTTAAACCGAACATATGTGTGTCCTGAACTCTAACCCTAACCCTAACCCTTACCATATGGGACCATTCAATCTAATGAATCTCATAGGCTATAATGGAGAATGGAAAAACATCCAAAAATTTTCCCCATCAACAGTGTACCATTCAGTGTGATATTAAAATTTCATCTTATCCAACCCTAAACCCAACCCCAATATTCACCGAAACATAAGTGTGTCCTGAACTCTAACCCTAACCCTAACCCTTACCATATGGGCCCATTCATTCTAATGAATCTCATAGGCTATAATGGAGAATGGAAAAACATCCAAAAATTTTCCCCATCAACACTGTACCATTCAGTGTGATATTAAAAATTCATCTTATCCAACCCTAAACCCAACCCCAATATTCACCAAAACATAAGTGTGTCTTGAACTCTAACCCTAACCCTAACCCTTACCATATGGGCCCATTCATTCTAATGAATCTCATAGGATATAATGGAGAATGGGAAAACATCCAAAATTTTTCCCCATCAACAGTGTACCATTCAGTGTGATATTAAAAATACATCTTATCCAACCCTAAACCCAACCCCAATATTCACCCAAACATAAGTGCGTCCAGAACTCTAACCCTAACCCTAACCCTTACCATATGGGCCCATTTATTCTAATGAATCTCATAGGCTATAATGGAGAATGGAAAAACATCCAAAAAATTTTCCCATCAAGAGTATACCTTTCAGTGTGGTATTAAAAATACATCTTACCCAACCCTAAACCCAACCCCAATATTCACCGAAACATAAGTGTGTCCTGAACTCTAACCCTAACCCTAACCCTTACCATATGGGCCCATTCATTCTAATGAATCTCATAGGCTATAATGGAGAATGGAAAAACATACAAAAATTTTTCCCATCAAGAGTATACCATTCAGTGTGATATTAAAAATACATCTTATCCAACCCTAAACCCAACCCCAATATTCACCGAAACATAAGTGTGTCCTGAACTCTAAACCTAACCCTAACCCTTACCATATTGGCCCATTCATTCTAATGAATCTCATAGGCTATAATGGAGAATGGAAAAACATCCAAAAATTTTCCCCATCAACAGTGTACCATTCAGTGTGATATTAAAATTTCATCTTATCCAACCCTAAACCCAACCCCAATATTCACCGAAACATACGTGTGTCCTGAACTCTAACCCTAACCCTAACCCTTACCATATGGGCCCATTCATTCTAATGAATCTCATAGGCTATAATGGAGAATGGAAAAACATCCAAAAATTTTCCCTATCAACACTGTACCATTCAGTGTGATATTAAAAATTCATCTTATCCAACCCTAAACCCAACCCCAATATTCACCAAAACATAAGTGTGTCTTGAACTCTAACCCTAACCCTAACCCTTACCATATGGGCCCATTCATTCTAATGAATCTCATAGGCTATAATGGAGAATGGAAAAACATCCAAAATTTTTCCCCATCAACAGTGTACCATTCAGTGTGATATTAAAAATACATCTTATCCAACCCTAAACCCAACCCCAATATTCACCCAAACATAAGTGCGTCCAGAACTCTAACCCTAACCCTAACCCTTACCATATGGGGCCATTTATTCTAATGAATCTCATAGGCTATAATGGAGAATGGGAAAACATCCAAAAAATTTTCCCATCAAGACTATACCATTCAGTGTGATATTAAAAATACATCTTACCCAACCCTAAACCCAACCCCAATATGCACCCGAACATAAGTGTGTCCTGAACTCTAACCCCAACCCTTACCATATGGGCCCATTCATTCTAATGAATCTCATAGGCTATAATGGAGAATGGAACAACATCCAAAAAATTTTCCCATCAAGAGTATACCATTCAGTGTGATATTAAAAATACATCTTATCCAACCCTAAACCCAACCCCAATATTCACCCAAACATAAGTGCGTCCAGAACTCTAACCCTAACCCTTACCATATGGGCCCATTTATTCTAATGAATCTCAAAGGCTATAATGGAGAATGGAAAAACATCCAAAAAATTTTCCCATCAAGAGTATACCATTCAGTGTGGTATTAAAAATACATCTTACCCAACCCTAAAGAAGACCCCAATTTTAAAGCGAACATATGTGTGTCCTGAACTCTAACCCTAACCCTAACCCTTACCATATGGGCCCATTCATTCTCATGAATCTCATAGGCTATAATGGAGAATGGAAAAACATCCAAAAATTTTCCCCATCAACACTGTACCATTCAGTGTGATATTAAAAATTCATCTTATCCAACCCTAAACCCAACCCCAATATTCACCAAAACATAAGTGTGTCTTGAACTCTAACCCTAACCCTAACCCTTACCATATGGGCCCATTCATTCTAATGAATCTCATAGGCTATAATGGAGAATGGAAAAACATCCAAAATTTTTCCCCATCAACAGTGTACCATTCAGTGTGATATTAAAAATACATCTTATCCAACCCTAAACCCAACCCCAATATTCACCCAAACATAAGTGCGTCCAGAACTCTAACCCTAACCCTAACCCTTACCATATGGGGCCATTTATTCTAATGAATCTCATAGGCTATAATGGAGAATGGGAAAACATCCAAAAAATTTTCCCATCAAGACTATACCATTCAGTGTGATATTAAAAATACATCTTACCCAACCCTAAACCCAACCCCAATATGCACCCGAACATAAGTGTGTCCTGAACTCTAACCCCAACCCTTACCATATGGGCCCATTCATTCTAATGAATCTCATAGGCTATAATGGAGAATGGAACAACATCCAAAAAATTTTCCCATCAAGAGTATACCATTCAGTGTGATATTAAAAATACATCTTATCCAACCCTAAACCCAACCCCAATATTCACCCAAACATAAGTGCGTCCAGAACTCTAACCCTAACCCTTACCATATGGGCCCATTTATTCTAATGAATCTCAAAGGCTATAATGGAGAATGGAAAAACATCCAAAAAATTTTCCCATCAAGAGTATACCATTCAGTGTGGTATTAAAAATACATCTTACCCAACCCTAAAGAAGACCCCAATTTTAAAGCGAACATATGTGTGTCCTGAACTCTAACCCTAACCCTAACCCTTACCATATGGGCCCATTCATTCTCATGAATCTCATAGGCTATAATGGAGAATGGAAAAACATCCAAAAATTTTCCCCATCAACACTGTACCATTCAGTGTGATATTAAAAATTCATCTTATCCAACCCTAAACCCAACCCCAATATTCACCGAAACATAAGTGTGTCTTGAACTCTAACCCTAACCCTAACCCTTACCATATGGGCCCATTCATTCTAATGAATCTCATAGGCTATAATGGAGAATGGAAGACAATCCAAAATTTTTCCCCATCAACAGTGTACCATTCAGTGTGATATTAAAAAAACATCTTATCCAACCCTAAACCCAACCCCAATATTCACCGAAACATAACTGTGTCCTGAACTCTAACCCTAACCCTAACCCTTAACATATGGGCCCATTCATTCTAATGAATCTCATAGGATATAATGGAGAATGGGAAAACATCCAAAATTTTTCCCCATCAACAGTGTACCATTCAGTGTGATATTAAAAATACATCTTATCCAACCCTAAACCCAACCCCAATATTCACCCAAACATAAGTGCGTCCAGAACTCTAACCCTAACCCTAACCCTTACCATATGGGCCCATTTATTCTAATGAATCTCATAGGCTATAATGGAGAATGGAAAAACATCCAAAAATTTTCCCATCAAGAGTATACCTTTCAGTGTGGTATTAAAAATACATCTTACCCAACCCTAAACCCAACCCCCAATATTCACCGAAACATAAGTGTGTCCTGAACTCTAACCCTAACCCTAACCCTTACCATATGGGCCCATTCATTCTAATGAATCTCATAGGCTATAATGGAGAATGGAAAAACATACAAAAATTTTTCCCATCAAGAGTATACCATTCAGTGTGATATTAAAAATACATCTTATCCAACCCTAAACCCAACCCCAATATTCACCGAAACATAAGTGTGTCCTGAACTCTAAACCTAACCCTAACCCTTACCATATTGGCCCATTCATTCTAATGAATCTCATAGGCTATAATGGAGAATGGAAAAACATCCAAAAATTTTCCCCATCAACAGTGTACCATTCAGTGTGATATTAAAATTTCATCTTATCCAACCCTAAACCCAAACCCAATATTCACCGAAACATACGTGTGTCCTGAACTCTAACCCTAACCCTAACCCTTACCATATGGGCCCATTCATTCTAATGAATCTCATAGGCTATAATGGAGAATGGAAAAACATCCAAAAATTTTCCCTATCAACACTGTACCATTCAGTGTGATATTAAAAATTCATCTTATCCAACCCTAAACCCAACCCCAATATTCACCAAAACATAAGTGTGTCTTGAACTCTAACCCCTAACCCTAACCCTTACCATATGGGCCCATTCATTCTAATGAATCTCATAGGCTATAATGGAGAATGGAAAAACATCCAAAATTTTTCCCCATCAACAGTGTACCATTCAGTGTGATATTAAAAATACATCTTATCCAACCCTAAACCCAACCCCAATATTCACCCAAACATAAGTGCGTCCAGAACTCTAACCCTAACCCTAACCCTTACCATATGGGGCCATTTATTCTAATGAATCTCATAGGCTATAATGGAGAATGGGAAAACATCCAAAAAATTTTCCCATCAAGACTATACCATTCAGTGTGATATTAAAAATACATCTTACCCAACCCTAAACCCAACCCCAATATGCACCCGAACATAAGTGTGTCCTGAACTCTAACCCCAACCCTTACCATATGGGCCCATTCATTCTAATGAATCTCATAGGCTATAATGGAGAATGGAACAACATCCAAAAAATTTTCCCATCAAGAGTATACCATTCAGTGTGATATTAAAAATACATCTTATCCAACCCTAAACCCAACCCCAATATTCACCCAAACATAAGTGCGTCCAGAACTCTAACCCTAACCCTTACCATATGGGCCCATTTATTCTAATGAATCTCAAAGGCTATAATGGAGAATGGAAAAACATCCAAAAAATTTTCCCATCAAGAGTATACCATTCAGTGTGGTATTAAAAATACATCTTACCCAACCCTAAAGAAGACCCCAATTTTAAAGCGAACATATGTGTGTCCTGAACTCTAACCCTAACCCTAACCCTTACCATATGGGCCCATTCATTCTCATGAATCTCATAGGCTATAATGGAGAATGGAAAAACATCCAAAAATTTTCCCCATCAACACTGTACCATTCAGTGTGATATTAAAAATTCATCTTATCCAACCCTAAACCCAACCCCAATATTCACCAAAACATAAGTGTGTCTTGAACTCTAACCCTAACCCTAACCCTTACCATATGGGCCCATTCATTCTAATGAATCTCATAGGCTATAATGGAGAATGGAAAAACATCCAAAATTTTTCCCCATCAACAGTGTACCATTCAGTGTGATATTAAAAATACATCTTATCCAACCCTAAACCCAACCCCAATATTCACCCAAACATAAGTGCGTCCAGAACTCTAACCCTAACCCTAACCCTTACCATATGGGGCCATTTATTCTAATGAATCTCATAGGCTATAATGGAGAATGGGAAAACATCCAAAAAATTTTCCCATCAAGACTATACCATTCAGTGTGATATTAAAAATACATCTTACCCAACCCTAAACCCAACCCCAATATGCACCCGAACATAAGTGTGTCCTGAACTCTAACCCCAACCCTTACCATATGGGCCCATTCATTCTAATGAATCTCATAGGCTATAATGGAGAATGGAACAACATCCAAAAAATTTTCCCATCAAGAGTATACCATTCAGTGTGATATTAAAAATACATCTTATCCAACCCTAAACCCAACCCCAATATTCACCCAAACATAAGTGCGTCCAGAACTCTAACCCTAACCCTTACCATATGGGCCCATTTATTCTAATGAATCTCAAAGGCTATAATGGAGAATGGAAAAACATCCAAAAAATTTTCCCATCAAGAGTATACCATTCAGTGTGGTATTAAAAATACATCTTACCCAACCCTAAAGAAGACCCCAATTTTAAAGCGAACATATGTGTGTCCTGAACTCTAACCCTAACCCTAACCCTTACCATATGGGCCCATTCATTCTCATGAATCTCATAGGCTATAATGGAGAATGGAAAAACATCCAAAAATTTTCCCCATCAACACTGTACCATTCAGTGTGATATTAAAAATTCATCTTATCCAACCCTAAACCCAACCCCAATATTCACCGAAACATAAGTGTGTCTTGAACTCTAACCCTAACCCTAACCCTTACCATATGGGCCCATTCATTCTAATGAATCTCATAGGCTATAATGGAGAATGGAAGACAATCCAAAATTTTTCCCATCAACAGTGTACCATTCAGTGTGATATTAAAAAAACATCTTATCCAACCTAAACCCAACCCCAATATTCACCGAAACATAACTGTGTCCTGAACTCTAACCCTAACCCTAACCCTTAACATATGGGCCCATTCATTCTAATGAATCTCATAGGATATAATGGAGAATGGAAAAACATCCAAAAATTTTCCCCATCAACACTGTACCATTCAGTGTGATATTAAAAATTCATCTTATCCAACCCTAAACCCAACCCAATATTCACCGAAACATAAGTGTGTCTTGAACTCAAACCCTAACCCTAACCCTTACCATATGGGCCCATTCATTCTAATGAATCTCATAGGCTATAATGGAGAATGGAAAAACATCCAAAAAATTTTCCCATCAAGAGTATACCATTCAGTGTGATATTAAAAATACATCTTACCCAACCCTAAACCAGACGCAATTTTAAACCGAACATATGTGTGTCCTGAACTCTAACCCTAACCCTAACCCTAACCCTTACCATATGGGCCCATTCATTCTAATGAATCTCATAGGGTATAATGGAGAATGGGAAAACATCCAAAATTTTTCCCCATCAACAGTGTACCATTCAGTGTGATATTAAAAATACATCTTACCCAACCCTAAACCCAACCCCAATATTCACCCAAACATAAGTGCGTCCAGAACTCTAACCCTAACCCTAACCCTTACCATATGGGGCCATTCATTCTAATGAATCTCATAGGCTATAATGGAGAATGGAAAAACATCCAAAAAAATTTTCCAATCAAGAGTATACCATTCAGTGTGATATTAAAAATACATCTTACCCAACCCTAAACCAGACGCCAATTTTAAACCGAACATATGTGTGTCCTGAACTCTAACCCTAACCCTAACCCTTACCATATGGGCCCATTCATTCTAATGAATCTCATAGGGTATAATGGAGAATGGAAAAACATCCAAAAAATTTTACCATCAAGATTATACCATTCAGTGTGATATTAAAAATTAATCTTATCCAGCCCTAAACCCAACCCCAATATTCACTCGAACATAAGTGTGTCCTGAACTCTAACCCTAACCCTAACCCTTACCATATGGGCCCATTCATTCTAATGAATCTCATAGGCTATAATGGAGAATGGAAAAACATCCAAAAATTTTCCCCATCAACACTGTACCATTCAGTGTGATATTAAAAATTCATCTTATCCAACCCTAAACCCAACCCCAATATTCACCAAAACATAAGTGTGTCTTGAACTCTAACCCTAACCCTAACCCTTACCATATGAGTATACCATTCAGTGTGGTATTAAAAATACATCTTACCCAACCCTAAAGAAGACCCCAATTTTAAAGCGAACATATGTGTGTCCTGAACTCTAACCCTAACCCTAACCCTTACCATATGGGCCCATTCATTCTCATGAATCTCATAGGCTATAATGGAGAATGGAAAAACATCCAAAAATTTTTACCATCAAGATTATACCATTCAGTGTGATATTAAAAATTCATCTTATCCAGCCCTAAACCCAACCCCAATATTCACTCGAACATAAGTGTGTCCTAAACTCTAACCCTAACCCTAACCCTTACCATATGGGCCCATTCATTCTAATGAATCTCATAGGCTATAATGGAGAATGGAAAAACATCCAAAAATTTTCCCCATCAACAGTGTACCATTCAGTGTGATATTAAAAATACATCTTATCCAACCCTAAACCCAACCCCAATATTCACCCAAACATAAGTGCGTCCAGAACTCTAACCCTAACCCTAACCCTTACCATATGGGCCCATTTATTCTAATGAATCTCATAGGCTATAATGGAGAATGGAAAAACATCCAAAAAATTTTCCCATCAAGACTATACCATTCAGTGTGATATTAAAAATACATCTTACCCAACCCTAAACCCAACCCCAATATGCACCCGAACATAAGTGTGTCCTGAACTCTAACCCTAACCCTTACCATATGGGCCCATTCATTCTAATGAATCTCATAGGCTATAATGGAGAATGGAACAACATCCAAAAAATTTTCCCATCAAGAGTATACCATTCAGTGTGATATTAAAAATACATCTTATCCAACCCTAAACCCAACCCCAATATTCACCCAAACATAAGTGCGTCCAGAACTCTAACCCTAACCCTAACCCTTACCATATGGGCCCATTTATTCTAATGAATCTCAAAGGCTATAATGGAGAATGGAAAAACATCCAAAAATTTTTCCCATCAAGAGTATACCATTCAGTGTGGTATTAAAAATACATCTTACCCAACCCTAAAGAAGACCCCAATTTTAAAGCGAACATATGTGTGTCCTGAACTCTAACCCTAACCCTAACCCTTACCATATGGGCCCATTCATTCTCATGAATCTCATAGGCTATAATGGAGAATGGAAAAACATCCAAAAATTTTCCCCATCAACACTGTACCATTCAGTGTGATATTAAAAATTCATCTTATCCAACCCTAAACCCAACCCCAATATTCACCGAAACATAAGTGTGTCTTGAACTCTAACCCTAACCCTAACCCTTACCATATGGGCCCATTCATTCTAATGAATCTCATAGGCTATAATGGAGAATGGAAAACAATCCAAAATTTTTCCCCATCAACAGTGTACCATTCAGTGTGATATTAAAAATACATCTTATCCAACCCTAAACCCAACCCCAATATTCACCGAAACATAACTGTGTCCTGAACTCTAACCCTAACCCTTAACATATGGGCCAATTCATTCTAATGAATCTCATAGGATATAATGGAGAATGGAAAAACATCCAAAAATTTTCCCCATCAACAGTGTACCATTCAGTGTGATATTAAAAATTCATGTTATCCAACCCTAAACCCAACCCCAATATTCACCGAAACATAAGTGTGTCTTGAACTCTAACCCTAACCCTAACCCTTACCATATGGGCCCATTCATTCTAATGAATCTCATAGGCTATAATGGAGAATGGAAAAACATCCAAAATTTTTCCCCATCAACAGTGTACCATTCATTGTGATATTAAAAATACATCTTATCCAACCCTAAACCCAACCCCAATATTCACCCAAACATAAGTGCGTCCAGAACTCTAACCCTAAACCTAACCCTTACCATATGGGGCCATTCATTCTAATGAATCTCATAGGCTATAATGGAGAATGGAAAAACATCCAAAATTTTTCCCCATCAACAGTGTACCATTCAGTGTGATATTAAAAATACATCTTATCCAACCCTAAACCCAACCCCAATATTCACCGAAACATAAGTGTGTCCTGAACTCTAACCCTAACCCTAACCCTTACCATATGGGCCCATTCATTCTAATGAATCTCATAGGCTATAACGGAGAATGGAAAAACATCCAAAATTTTTCCCCATCAACACTGTACCATTCAGTGTGATATTAAAAATTCATCTTATCCAACCCTAAACCCAACCCCAATATTCACCGAAACATAAGTGTGTCTTGAACTCTAACCCTAACCCTAACCCTTACCATATGGGCCCATTCATTCTTAGGAATCTCATAGGCTATAATGGAGAATGGAAAAACATCCAAATTTTTCCCCCATCAACAGTGTACCATTCAGTGTGATATTAAAAATACATCTTATCCAACCCTAAACCCAACCCCAATATTCACCCAAACATAAGTGCGTCCAGAACTCTAACCCTAACCCTAACCCTTACCATATGGGGCCATTCATTCTAATGAATCTCATAGGCTATAATGGAGAATGGAAAAACATCCAAAAAATTTTCCCATCAAGAGTATACCATTCAGTGTGATATTAAAAATACATCTTACCCAACCCTAAACCAGACGCCAATTTTAAACCGAACATATGTGTGTCCTGAACTCTAACCCTAACCCTAACCCTAACCCTTACCATATGGGCCCATTCATTCTAATGAATCTCATAGGGTATAATGGAGAATGGGAAAACATCCAAAATTTTTCCCCATCAACAGTGTACCATTCAGTGTGATATTAAAAATACATCTTACCCAACCCTAAACCCAACCCCAATATTCACCCAAACATAAGTGCGTCCAGAACTCTAACCCTAACCCTAACCCTTACCATATGGGGCCATTCATTCTAATGAATCTCATAGGCTATAATGGAGAATGGAAAAACATCCAAAAATTTTTTCAAATCAAGAGTATACCATTCAGTGTGATATTAAAAATACATCTTACCCAACCCTAAACCAGACGCCAATTTTAAACCGAACATATGTGTGTCCTGAACTCTAACCCTAACCCTAACCCTTACCATATGGGCCCATTCATTCTAATGAATCTCATAGGGTATAATGGAGAATGGAAAAACATCCAAAAATTTTTACCATCAAGATTATACCATTCAGTGTGATATTAAAAATTAATCTTATCCAGCCCTAAACCGAACCCCAATATTCACTCGAACATAAGTGTGTCCTGAACTCTAACCCTAACCCTAACCCTTACCATATGGGCCCATTCATTCTAATGAATCTCATAGGCTATAATGGAGAATGGAAAAACATACAAAAATTTTTCCCATCAAGAGTATACCATTCAGTGTGATATTAAAAATACATCTTATCCAACCCTAAACCCAACCCCAATATTCACCGAAACATAAGTGTGTCCTGAACTCTAACCCTAACCCTAACCCTTACCATATTGGCCCATTCATTCTAATGAATCTCATAGGCTATAATGGAGAATGGAAAAACATCCAAAAATTTTCCCCATCAACAGTGTACCATTCAGTGTGATATTAAAATTTCATCTTATCCAACCCTAAACCCAACCCCAATATTCACCGAAACATACGTGTGTCCTGAACTCTAACCCTAACCCTAACCCTTACCAAATGGGCCCATTCATTCTAATGAATCTCATAGGCTATAATGGAGAATGGAAAAACATCCAAAAATTTTCCCTATCAACACTGTACCATTCAGTGTGATATTAAAAATTCATCTTATCCAACCCTAAACCCAACCCCAATATTCACCAAAACATAAGTGTGTCCAGAACTCTAACCCTAACCCTAACCCTTACCATATGGGCCCATTTATTCTAATGAATCTCATAGGCTATAATGGAGAATGGAAAAACATCCAAAAAATTTTCCCATCAAGACTATACCATTCAGTGTGATATTAAAAATACATCTTACCCAACCCTAAACCCAACCCCAATATGCACCCGAACATAAGTGTGTCCTGAACTCTAACCCTAACCCTTACCATATGGGCCCATTCATTCTATTGAATCTCATAGGCTATAATGGAGAATGGAACTACATCCAAAAAATTTTCCCATCAAGAGTATACCATTCAGTGTGATATTAAAAATACATCTTATCCAACCCTAAACCCAACCCCAATATTCACCCAAACATAAGTGCGTCCAGAACTCTAACCCTAACCCTAACCCTTACCATATGGGCCCATTTATTCTAATGAATCTCAAAGGCTATAATGGAGAATGGAAAAACATCCAAAAAATTTTCCCATCAAGAGTATACCATTCAGTGTGGTATTACAAATTCATCTTACCCAACCCTAAAGAAGACCCCAATTTTAAAGCGAACATATGTGTGTCCTGAACTCTAACCCTAACCCTAACCCTTACCATATGGGCCCATTCATTCTCATGAATCTCATAGGCTATAATGGAGAATGGAAAAACATCCAAAAATTTTCCCCATCAACACTGTACCATTCAGTGTGATATTAAAAATTCATCTTATCCAACCCTAAACCCAACCCCAATATTCACCGAAACATAAGTGTGTCTTGAACTCTAACCCTAACCCTAACCCTTACCATATGGGCCCATTCATTCTAATGAATCTCATAGGCTATAATGGAGAATGGAAAACAATCCAAAATTTTTCCCCATCAACAGTGTACCATTCAGTGTGATATTAAAAATACATCTTATCCAACCCTAAACCCAACCCCAATATTCACCGAAACATAACTGTGTCCTGAACTCTAACCCTAACCCTAACCCTTAACATATGGGCCCATTCATTCTAATGAATCTCATAGGATATAATGGAGAATGGAAAAACATCCAAAAATTTTCCCCATCAACACTGTACCATTCAGTGTGATATTAAAAATTCATCTTATCCATCCCTAAACCCAACCCCAATATTCACCGAAACATAAGTGTGTCTTGAACTCTAACCCTAACCCTAACCCTTACCATATGGGCCCATTCATTCTAATGAATCTCATAGGCTATAATGGAGAATGGAAAAACATCCAAAATTTTTCCCCATCAACAGTGTACCATTCATTGTGATATTAAAAATACATCTTATCCAACCCTAAACCCAACCCCAATATTCACCCAAACATAAGTGCGTCCAGAACTCTAACCCTAACCCTAACCCTTACCATATGGGGCCATTCATTCTAATGAATCTCATAGGCTATAATGGAGAATGGAAAAACATCCAAAATTTTTCCCCATCAACAGTGTACCATTCATTGTGATATTAAAAATACATCTTATCCAACCCTAAACCCAACCCCAATATTCACCCAAACATAAGTGCGTCCAGAACTCTAACCCTAACCCTAACCCTTACCATATGGGGCCATTCATTCTAATGAATCTCATAGGCTATAATGGAGAATGGAAAAACATCCAAAATTTTTCCCCATCAACAGTGTACCATTCAGTGTGATATTAAAAATACATCTTATCCAACCCTAAACCCAACCCCAATATTCACCGAAACATAAGTGTGTCCTGAACTCTAACCCTAACCCTAACCCTTACCATATGGGCCCATTCATTCTAATGAATCTCATAGGCTATAACGGAGAATGGAAAAACATCCAAAATTTTTCCCCATCAACAGTGTACCATTCAGTGTGATATTAAAAATACATCTTATCCAACCCTAAACCCAACCCCAATATTCACCGAAACATAAGTGTGTCCTGAACTCTAACCCTAACCCTAACCCTTACCATATGGGCCCATTCATTCTAATGAATCTCATAGGCTATAACGGAGAATGGAAAAACATCCAAAATTTTTCCCCATCAACACTGTACCATTCAGTGTGATATTAAAAATTCATCTTATCCAACCCTAAACCCAACCCCAATATTCACAGAAACATAAGTGTGTCTTGAACTCTAACCCTAACCCTAACCCTTACCATATGGGCCCATTCATTCTTAGGAATCTCATAGGCTATAATGGAGAATGGAAAAACATCCAAATTTTTTCCCCATCAACAGTGTACCATTCAGTGTGATATTAAAAATACATCTTATCCAACCCTAAACCCAACCCCAATATTCACCCAAACATAAGTGCGTCCAGAACTCTAACCCTAACCCTAACCCTTACCATATGGGGCCATTCATTCTAATGAATCTCATAGGCTATAATGGAGAATGGAAAAACATCCAAAAAATTTTCCCATCAAGAGTATACCATTCAGTGTTATATTAAAAATACATCTTACCCAACCCTAAACCAGACGCCAATTTTAAACCGAACATATGTGTGTCCTGAACTCTAACCCTAACCCTAACCCTAACCCTTACCATATGGGCCCATTCATTCTAATGAATCTCATAGGGTATAATGGAGAATGGGAAAACATCCAAAATTTTTCCCCATCAACAGTGTACCATTCAGTGTGATATTAAAAATACATCTTACCCAACCCTAAACCCAACCCCAATATTCACCCAAACATAAGTGCGTCCAGAACTCTAACCCTAACCCTAACCCTTACCATATGGGGCCATTCATTCTAATGAATCTCATAGGCTATAATGGAGAATGGAAAAACATCCAAAAATTTTTTCAAATCAAGAGTATACCATTCAGTGTGATATTAAAAATACATCTTACCCAACCCTAAACCAGACGCCAATTTTAAACCGAACATATGTGTGTCCTGAACTCTAACCCTAACCCTAACCCTTACCATATGGGCCCATTCATTCTAATGAATCTCATAGGGTATAATGGAGAATGGAAAAACATCCAAAAATTTTTACCATCAAGATTATACCATTCAGTGTGATATTAAAAATTAATCTTATCCAGCCCTAAACCCAACCCCAATATTCACTCGAACATAAGTGTGTCCTGAACTCTAACCCTAACCCTAACCCTTACCATATGGGCCCATTCATTCTAATGAATCTCATAGGCTATAATGGAGAATGGAAAAACATACAAAAATTTTTCCCATCAAGAGTATACCATTCAGTGTGATATTAAAAATACATCTTATCCAACCCTAAACCCAACCCCAATATTCACCGAAACATAAGTGTGTCCTGAACTCTAACCCTAACCCTAACCCTTACCATATTGGCCCATTCATTCTAATGAATCTCATAGGCTATAATGGAGAATGGAAAAACATCCAAAAATTTTCCCCATCAACAGTGTACCATTCAGTGTGATATTAAAATTTCATCTTATCCAACCCTAAACCCAACCCCAATATTCACCGAAACATACGTGTGTCCTGAACTCTAACCCTAACCCTAACCCTTACCAAAAGGGCCCATTCATTCTAATGAATCTCATAGGCTATAATGGAGAATGGAAAAACATCCAAAAATTTTCCCTATCAACACTGTACCATTCAGTGTGATATTAAAAATTCATCTTATCCAACCCTAAACCCAACCCCAATATTCACCAAAACATAAGTGTGTCCAGAACTCTAACCCTAACCCTAACCCTTACCATATGGGCCCATTTATTCTAATGAATCTCATAGGCTATAATGGAGAATGGAAAAACATCCAAAAAATTTTCCCATCAAGACTATACCATTCAGTGTGATATTAAAAATACATCTTACCCAACCCTAAACCCAACCCCAATATGCACCCGAACATAAGTGTGTCCTGAACTCTAACCCTAACCCTTACCATATGGGCCCATTCATTCTAATGAATCTCATAGGCTATAATGGAGAATGGAACTACATCCAAAAAATTTTCCCATCAAGAGTATACCATTCAGTGTGATATTAAAAATACATCTTATCCAACCCTAAACCCAACCCCAATATTCACCCAAACATAAGTGCGTCCAGAACTCTAACCCTAACCCTAACCCTTACCATATGGGCCCATTTATTCTAATGAATCTCAAAGGCTATAATGGAGAATGGAAAAACATCCAAAAATTTTTCCCATCAAGAGTATACCATTCAGTGTGGTATTACAAATTCATCTTACCCAACCCTAAAGAAGACCCCAATTTTAAAGCGAACATATGTGTGTCCTGAACTCTAACCCTAACCCTAACCCTTACCATATGGGCCCATTCATTCTCATGAATCTCATAGGCTATAATGGAGAATGGAAAAACATCCAAAAATTTTCCCCATCAACACTGTACCATTCAGTGTGATATTAAAAATTCATCTTATCCAACCCTAAACCCAACCCCAATATTCACCGAAACATAAGTGTGTCTTGAACTCTAACCCTAACCCTAAACCTTACCATATGGGCCCATTCATTCTAATGAATCTCATAGGCTATAATGGAGAATGGAAAACAATCCAAAATTTTTCCCCATCAACAGTGTACCATTCAGTGTGATATTAAAAATACATCTTATCCAACCCTAAACCCAACCCCAATATTCACCGAAACATAACTGTGTCCTGAACTCTAACCCTAACCCTAACCCTTAACATATGGGCCCATTCATTCTAATGAATCTCATAGGATATAATGGAGAATGGAAAAACATCCAAAAATTTTCCCCATCAACACTGTACCATTCAGTGTGATATTAAAAATTCATCTTATCCATCCCTAAACCCAACCCCAATATTCACCGAAACATAAGTGTGTCTTGAACTCTAACCCTAACCCTAACCCTTACCATATGGGCCCATTCATTCTAATGAATCTCATAGGCTATAATGGAGAATGGAAAAACATCCAAAATTTTTCCCCATCAACAGTGTACCATTCATTGTGATATTAAAAATACATCTTATCCAACCCTAAACCCAACCCCAATATTCACCCAAACATAAGTGCGTCCAGAACTCTAACCCTAACCCTAACCCTTACCATATGGGGCCATTCATTCTAATGAATCTCATAGGCTATAATGGAGAATGGAAAAACATCCAAAATTTTTCCCCATCAACAGTGTACCATTCATTGTGATATTAAAAATACATCTTATCCAACCCTAAACCCAACCCCAATATTCACCCAAACATAAGTGCGTCCAGAACTCTAACCCTAACCCTAACCCTTACCATATGGGGCCATTCATTCTAATGAATCTCATAGGCTATAATGGAGAATGGAAAAACATCCAAAATTTTTCCCCATCAACAGTGTACCATTCAGTGTGATATTAAAAATACATCTTATCCAACCCTAAACCCAACCCCAATATTCACCGAAACATAAGTGTGTCCTGAACTCTAACCCTAACCCTAACCCTTACCATATGGGCCCATTCATTCTAATGAATCTCATAGGCTATAACGGAGAATGGAAAAACATCCAAAATTTTTCCCCATCAACACTGTACCATTCAGTGTGATATTAAAAATTCATCTTATCCAACCCTAAACCCAACCCCAATATTCACCGAAACATAAGTGTGTCTTGAACTCTAACCCTAACCCTAACCCTTACCATATGGGCCCATTCATTCTTAGGAATCTCATAGGCTATAATGGAGAATGGAAAAACATCCAAATTTTTTCCCCATCAACAGTGTACCATTCAGTGTGATATTAAAAATACATCTTATCCAACCCTAAACCCAACCCCAATATTCACCCAAACATAAGTGCGTCCAGAACTCTAACCCTAACCCTAACCCTTACCATATGGGGCCATTCATTCTAATGAATCTCATAGGCTATAATGGAGAATGGAAAAACATCCAAAAAATTTTCCCATCAAGAGTATACCATTCAGTGTGATATTAAAAATACATCTTACCCAACCCTAAACCAGACGCCAATTTTAAACCGAACATATGTGTGTCCTGAACTCTAACCCTAACCCTAACCCTAACCCTTACCATATGGGCCCATTCATTCTAATGAATCTCATAGGGTATAATGGAGAATGGGAAAACATCCAAAATTTTTCCCCATCAACAGTGTACCATTCAGTGTGATATTAAAAATACATCTTACCCAACCCTAAACCCAACCCCAATATTCACCCAAACATAAGTGCGTCCAGAACTCTAACCCTAACCCTAACCCTTACCATATGGGGCCATTCATTCTAATGAATCTCATAGGCTATAATGGAGAATGGAAAAACATCCAAAAAATTTTTCCAATCAAGAGTATACCATTCAGTGTGATATTAAAAATACATCTTACCCAACCCTAAACCAGACGCCAATTTTAAACCGAACATATGTGTGTCCTGAACTCTAACCCTAACCCTAACCCTTACCATATGGGCCCATTCATTCTAATGAATCTCATAGGCTATAATGGAGAATGGAAAAACATACAAAAATTTTTCCCATCAAGAGTATACCATTCAGTGTGATATTAAAAATACATCTTATCCAACCCTAAACCCAACCCCAATATTCATCGAAACATAAGTGTGTCCTGAACTCTAACCCTAACCCTAACCCTTACCATATGGGCCCATTCATTCTAATGAATCTCATAGGCTATAATGGAGAATGGAAAAACATCCAAAAAATTTTACCATCAAGATTATACCATTCAGTGTGATATTAAAAATTCATCTTATCCAGCCCTAAACCCAACCCCAATATGCACTCGAACGTAAGTGTGTCCTGAACTCTAACCCTAACCCTAACCCTTACCATATGGGCCCCTTCATTCTAATGAATCTCATAGGCTATAATGGAGAATGGAAAAACATCCAAAAATTTTCCCCATCAACAGTGTACCATTCAGTGTGATATTAAAAATTCATGTTATCCAACCCTAAACCCAACCCCAATATTAACCGAAACATAAGTGTGTCCTGAACTCTAACCCTAACCCTAACCCTTACCATATGGGCCCATTCAATCTAATGAATCTCATAGGCTATAATGGAGAATGGAAAAACATCCAAAATTTTTCCCCATCAACAGTGTACCATTCAGTGTAATATTAAAAATACATCTTACCCAACCCTAAACCAGACGCCAATTTTAAACCGAACATATGTGTGTCCTGAACTCTAACCCTAACCCTAACCCTTACCATATGGGCCCATTCATTCTAAAGAATCTCATAGGGTATAATGGAGAATGGAAAAACATCCAAAAATTTTTACCATCAAGATTATACCATTCAGTGTGATATTAAAAATTCATCTTATCCAGCCCTAAACCCAACCCCAATATTCACTCGAACATAAGTGTGTCCTGAACTCTAACCCTAACCCTAACCCTTACCATATGGGCCCCTTCATTCTAATGAATCTCATAGGCTATAATGGAGAATGGAAAAACATCCAAAAATTTTCCCCATCAACAGTGTACCATTCAGTGTGATATTAAAAATTCATGTTATCCAACCCTAAACCCAACCCCAATATTCACCGAAACATAAGTGTGTCCTGAACTCTAACCCTAACCCTAACCCTTACCATATGGGCCCATTCAATCTAATGAATCTCATAGGCTATAATGGAGAATGGAAAAACATCCAAAAATTTTCCCCATCAACAGTGTACCATTCAGTGTGATATTAAAATTTCATCTTATCCAACCCTAAACCCAACCCCAATATTCACCGAAACATAAGTGTGTCCTGAACTCTAACCCTAACCCTAACCCTTACCATATGGGCCCATTCATTCTAATGAATCCCATAGGCTATAATGGAGAATGGAAAAACATCTAAAAATTTTCCCCATCAACACTGTACCATTCAGTGTGATATTAAAAATTCATCTTATCCAACCCTAAACCCAACCCCAATATTCACCGAAACATAAGTGTGTCTTGAACTCTAACCCTAACCCTAACCCTTACCATATGGGCCCATTCATTCTAATGAATCTCATAGGCTATAATGGAGAATGGAAAAACATCCAAAATTTTTCCCCATCAACAGTGTACCATTCAGTGTGATATTAAAAATACATCTTATCCAACCCTAAACCCAACCCCAATATTCACCCAAACATAAGTGCGTCCAGAACTCTAACCCTAACCCTAACCCTTACCATATGGGCCCATTTATTCTAATGAATCTCATAGGCTATAATGGAGAATGGAAAAACATCCAAAAAATTTTCCCATCAAGAGTATACCTTTCAGTGTGGTATTAAAAATACATCTTACCCAACCCTAAACCCAACCCCAATATTCACCGAAACATAAGTGTGTCCTGAACTCTAACCCTAACCCTAACCCTTACCATATGGGCCCATTCATTCTAATGAATCTCATCGGCTATAATGGAGAATGGAAAAACATACAAAAATTTTTCCCATCAAGAGTATACCATTCAGTGTGATATTAAAAATACATCTTATCCAACCCTAAACCCAACCCCAATATTCACCGAAACATAAGTGTGTCCTGAACTCTAACCCTAACCCTAACCCTTACCATATTGGCCCATTCATTCTAATGAATCTCATAGGCTATAATGGAGAATGGAAAAACATCCAAAAATTTTCCCCATCAACAGTGTACCATTCAGTGTGATATTAAAATTTCATCTTATCCAACCCTAAACCCAACCCCAATATTCACCGAAACATACGTGTGTCCTGAACTCTAACCCTAACCCTAACCCTTACCATATGGGCCCATTCATTCTAATGAATCTCATAGGCTATAATGGAGAATGGAAAAACATCCAAAAATTTTCCCTATCAACACTGTACCATTCAGTGTGATATTAAAAATACATCTTACCCAACCCTAAACCAGACGCCAATTTTAAACCGAACATATGTGTGTCCTGAACTCTAACCCTAACCCTAACCCTTACCATATGGGCCCATTCATTCTAATGAATCTCATAGGGTATAATGGAGAATGGGAAAACATCCAAAATTTTTCCCCATCAACAGTGTACCATTCAGTGTGATACTAAAAATACATCTTACCCAACCCTAAACCCAACCCCAATATTCACCCAAACATAAGTGCGTCCAGAACTCTAACCCTAACCCTAACCCTTACCATATGGGGCCATTCAATCTAATGAATCTCATAGGCTATAATGGAGAATGGAAAAACATCCAAAAAATTTTTCCAATCAAGAGTATACCATTCAGTGTGATATTAAAAATACATCTTACCCAACCCTAAACCAGACGCCAATTTTAAACCGTACATATGTGTGTCCTGAACTCTAACCCTAACCCTAACCCCTACCATATGGGCCCATTCATTCTAATGAATCTCATAGGGTATAATGGAGAATGGAAAAACATCCAAAAATTTTTACCATCAAGATTATACCATTCAGTGTGATATTAAAAATTAATCTTATCCAGCCCTAAACCCAACCCCAATATTCACTCGAACATAAGTGTGTCCTGAACTCTAACCCTAACCCTAACCCTTACCATATGGGCCCATTCATTCTAATGAATCTCATAGGCTATAATGGAGAATGGAAAAACTTCCAAAAATTTTCCCCATCAACAGTGTACCATTCAGTGTGATATTAAAAATTCATGTTATCCAACCCTAAACCCAACCCCAATATTCACCGAAACATAAATGCGTCCTGAACTCTAACCCTAACCCTAACCCTAACCCTTACCATATGGGCCCATTCATTCTAATGAATCTCATAGGCTATAATGGAGAATGGAAAAACATCCAAAATTTTTTCCCATCAAGAGTATACCATTCAGTGTGATATTAAAAATACATCTTACCCAACCCTAAACCAGACGCCAATTTTAAACCGAACATATGTGTGTCCTGAACTCTAACCCTAACCCTAACCCTTACCATATGGGCCCATTCATTCTAATGAATCTCATAGGGTATAATGGAGAATGGAAAAACATCCAAAAAATTTTACCATCAAGATTATACCATTCAGTGTGATATTAAAAATTCATCTTATCCAGCCCTAAACCCAACCCCAATATTCACTCGAACATAAGTGTGTCCTGAACTCTAACCCTAACCCTAACCCTTACCATATGGGCCCCTTCATTCTAATGAATCTCATAGGCTATAATGGAGAATGGAAAAACATCCAAAAATTTTCCCCATCAACAGTGTACCATTCAGTGTGATATTAAAAATTCATGTTATCCAACCCTAAACCCAACCCCAATATTCACCGAAACATAAGTGTGTCCTGAACTCTAACCCTAACCCTAACCCTTACCATATGGGCCCATTCAATCTAATGAATCTCATAGGCTATAATGGAGAATGGAAAAACATCCAAAAATTTTCCCCATCAACAGTGTACCATTCAGTGTGATATTAAAATTTCATCTTATCCAACCCTAAACCCAACCCCAATATTCACCGAAACATAAGTGTGTCCTGAACTCTAACCCTAACCCTAACCCTTACCATATGGGCCCATTCATTCTAATGAATCCCATAGGCTATAATGGAGAATGGAAAAACATCTAAAAATTTTCCCCATCAACACTGTACCATTCAGTGTGATATTAAAAATTCATCTTATCCAACCCTAAACCCAACCCCAATATTCACCGAAACATAAGTGTGTCTTGAACTCTAACCCTAACCCTAACCCTTACCATATGGGCCCATTCATTCTAATGAATCTCATAGGCTATAATGGAGAATGGAAAAACATCCAAAATTTTTCCCCATCAACAGTGTACCATTCAGTGTGATATTAAAAATACATCTTATCCAACCCTAAACCCAACCCCAATATTCACCCAAACATAAGTGCGTCCAGAACTCTAACCCTAACCCTAACCCTTACCATATGGGCCCATTTATTCTAATGAATCTCATAGGCTATAATGGAGAATGGAAAAACATCCAAAAAATTTTCCCATCAAGAGTATACCATTCAGTGTGGTATTAAAAATACATCTTACCCAACCCTAAACCCAACCCCAATATTCACCGAAACATAAGTGTGTCCTGAACTCTAACCCTAACCCTAACCCTTACCATATGGGCCCATTCATTCTAATGAATCTCATAGGCTATAATGGAGAATGGAAAAACATACAAAAATTTTTCCCATCAAGTTTATACCATTCAGTGTGATATTAAAAATTCATCTTATCCAGCCCTAAACCCAACCCCAATATTCACTCGAACATAAGTGTGTCCTGAACTCTAACCCTAACCCTAACCCTAACCATATGGGCCCATTCATTCTAATGAATCTCATAGGCTATAATGGAGAATGGAAAAACATCCAAAATTTTTCCCCATCAACAGTGTACCATTCAGTGTGAATTTTTAATATCACTCTGAATGGTACACTGTTGATGGGGAAAAATTTTGGATGTTTTTCCATTCTCCATTATAGCCTATGAGATTCATTAGAATGAATGGGCCCATATGGTAAGGGTTAGGGTTAGGGTTAGAGTTCAGGACACACATATGTTCGGTTTAAAATTGGGGTCTGGTTTAGGGTTGGATAAGATGTATTTTTAATATCACACTGAATGGTACACTGTTGATGGGGAAAAATTTTGGATGTTTTTCCATTCTCCATTATAGCCTATGAGATTAATTAGAATGAATGGGCCCATATGGTAAGGGTTAGGGTTAGGTTTAGAGTTCAGGACACACTTATGTTTCGGTGAATATTGGGGTTGGGTTTAGGGTTGGATAAGATGTATTTTTAATATCACACTGAATGGTACAGTGTTGATGGGGAAAAATTTTGGATGTTTTTCCATTCTCCATTATAGCCTATGAGATTCATTAGAATGAATGGGCCCATATGGTAAGGGTTAGGGTTAGGGTTAGAGTTCAGGACACACTTATGTTTCGGTGAATATTGGGGTTGGGTTTAGGGTTGGATAAGATGTATTTTTAATATCACACTGAATGGTACAGTGTTGATGGGGAAAATTTTTGGATGTTTTTCCATTCTCCATTATAGCCTATGAGATTCATTAGAATGAATGGGCCCATATGGTAAGGGTTAGGGTTAGGGTTAGAGTTCAGGACACACATATGTTCGAGTGAATATTGGGGTTGGGTTTAGGGTTGGATAAGATGTATTTTTAATATCACACTGAATGGTATACTCTTGATGGGAAAATTTTTTGGATGTTTTTCCATTCTCCATTATAGCCTATGAGATTCATTAGAATGAATGGGCCCATATGGTAAGGGTTAGGGTTAGGGTTAGAGTTCAGGACACACATATGTTCGAGTGAATATTGGGGTTGGGTTTAGGGTTGGATAAGATGTATTTTTAATATCACACTGAATGGTATACTCTTGTTGGGAAAAATTTTTGTATGTTTTTCCATTCTCCATTATACCCTATGAGATTCATTAGAATGAATGGGCCCATATGGTAAGGGTTAGGGTTAGAGTTCAGGACCCACATATGTTCGGTTTAAAATTGGGGTCTGGTTTAGGGTTGGGTAAGATGTATTTTTAATACCACACTGAATGGTATACTCTTGATGGGGAACATTTTTGGATGTTTTTCCATTCTCCATTATAGCCTATGAGATTCATTAGAATGAATGGGCCCATATGGTAAGAGTTAGGGTTAGGGTTAGAGTTCAGGACACACTTATGTTCGGGTGCATATTGGGGTTGGGTTTAGGGTTGGGTAAGATGTATTTTTAATATCACACTGAATGGTATACTCTTGATGGGAAAATTTTTTGGATGTTTTTCCATTCTCCATTATAGCCTATGAGATTCATTAGAATGAATGGGCCCATATGGTAAGAGTTAGGGTTAGGGTTAGGGTTCAGGACACACTTATGTTTCGGTGAATATTGGGGTTGGGTTTAGGGTTGGGTAAGATGTATTTTTAATATCACACTGAATGGTATACTCTTGATGGGAAAATTTTTTGGATGTTTTTCCATTCTCCATTATAGCCTATGAGATTCATTAGAATGAATGGGCCCATATGGTAAGGGTTAGGGTTAGGGTTAGAGTTCAGGACACACTTATGTTTCGGTGAATATTGGGGTTGGGTTTAGGGTTGGATAAGATGAATTTTTAATATCACACTGAATGGTACACTGTTGATGGGGAAAATTTTTGGATGTTTTTCCATTCTCCATTATAGCCTATGAGATTCATTACAATGAATGGGCCCATATGGTAAGGGTTAGGGTTAGAGTTCAGGACACACTTATGTTCGAGTGAATATTGGGGTTGGGTTTAGGGTTGGATAAGATGTATTTTTAATATCACACTGAATGGTATACTCTTGATGGGAAAATTTTTTGGATGTTGTTCCATTCTCCATTATAGCCTATGAGATTCATTAGAATGAATGGGCCCATATGGTAAGGGTTAGGGTTAGGGTTAGAGTTCAGGACACACTTATGTTCGGGTGCATATTGGGGTTGGGTTTAGGGTTGGGTAAGATGTATTTTTAATATCACACTGAATGGTACAGTGTTGATGGGGAAAAATTTTGGATGTTTTTCCATTCTCCATTATAGCCTATGAGATTCATTAGAATGAATGGGCCCATATGGTAAGGGTTAGGGTTAGGGTTAGAGTTCAGGACACACTTATGTTCGAGTGAATATTGGGGTTGGGTTTAGGGTTGGATATGATGTATTTTTAATATCACACTGAATGGTACAGTGTTGATGGGGAAAAATTTTGGTTGTTTTTCCATTCTCCATTATAGCCTATGAGATTCATTAGAATGAATGGGCCCATATGGTAAGGGTTAGGGTTAGGGTTAGAGTTCAGGACACACTTATGTTTCGGTGAATATTGGGGTTGGGTTTAGGTTTGGATAAGTTGTATTTTTAATATCACACTGAATGGTACAGTGTTGATGGGGAAAAATTTTGGATGTTTTTCCATTCTCCATTATAGCCTATGAGATTCATTAGAATGAATGGGCCCATATGGTAAGGGTTAGGGTTAGAGTTCAGGACACACTTATGTTCGGGTGCATATTGGGGTTGGGTTTAGGGTCGGGTAAGATGTATTTTTAATATCACACTGAATGGTATACTCTTGATGGGAAAAATTTTTGGATGTTTTTCCATTCTCCATTATAGCCTATGAGATTCATTAGAATGAATGGGCCCATATGGTAAGGGTTAGGGTTAGGGTTAGAGTTCAGGACACACTTATGTTTCGGTGAATATTGGGGTTGGGTTTAGGGTTGGATAAGATGAATTTTTAATATCACACTGAATGGTACACTGTTGATGGGGAAAATTTTTGGATGTTTTTCCATTCTCCATTATAGCCTATGAGATTCATTAGAATGAATGGGCCCATATGGTAAGGGTTAGGGTTAGGGTTAGAGTTCAGGACACACTTATGTTCGAGTGAATATTGGGGTTGGGTTTAGGGTTGGATAAGATGTATTTTTAATATCACACTGAATGGTACAGTGTTGATGGGGAAAAATTTTGGATGTTTTTCCATTCTCCATTATAGCCTATGAGATTCATTAGAATGAATGGGCCCATATGGTAAGGGTTAGGGTTAGGGTTAGAGTTCAGGACACACTTATGTTTCGGTGAATATTGGGGTTGGGTTTAGGTTTGGATAAGTTGTATTTTTAATATCACACTGAATGGTACACTGTTGATGGGGAAAAATTTTGGATGTTTTTCCATTCTCCATTATAGCCTATGAGATTCATTAGAATGAATGGGCCCATATGGTAAGAGTTAGGGTTAGGGTTAGAGTTCAGGACACACTTATGTTCGGGTGCATATTGGGGTTGGGTTTAGGGTTGGGTAAGATGTATTTTTAATATCACACTGAATGGTATACTCTTGATGGGAAAATTTTTTGGATGTTTTTCCATTCTCCATTATAGCCTATGAGATTCATTAGAATGAATGGGCCCATATGGTAAGGGTTAGGGTTAGGGTTAGAGTTCAGGACACACTTATGTTTCGGTGAATATTGGGGTTGGGTTTAGGGTTTGATAAGATGAATTTTTAATATCACACTGAATGGTACACTGTTGATGGGGAAAATTTTTGGATGTTTTTCCATTCTCCATTATAGCCTATCAGATTCATTACAATGAATGGGCCCATATGGTAAGGGTTAGGGTTAGAGTTCAGGACACACTTATGTTCGAGTGAATATTGGGGTTGGGTTTAGGGTTGGATAAGATGTATTTTTAATATCACACTGAATGGTATACTCTTGATGGGAAAATTTTTTGGATGTTGTTCCATTCTCCATTATAGCCTATGAGATTCATTAGAATGAATGGGCCCATATGGTAAGGGTTAGGGTTAGGGTTAGAGTTCAGGACACACTTATGTTCGGGTGCATATTGGGGTTGGGTTTAGGGTTGGGTAAGATGTATTTTTAATATCACACTGAATGGTACAGTGTTGATGGGGAAAAATTTTGGATGTTTTTCCATTCTCCATTATAGCCTATGAGATTCATTAGAATGAATGGGCCCATATGGTAAGGGTTAGGGTTAGGGTTAGAGTTCAGGACACACTTATGTTTCGGTGAATATTGGGGTTGGGTTTAGGGTTGGATAAGATGAATTTTTAATATCACACTGAATGGTACACTGTTGATGGGGAAAATTTTTCGATGTTTTTCCATTCTCCATTATAGCCTATGAGATTCATTAGAATGAATGGGCCCATATGGTAAGGGTTAGGGTTAGGGTTAGGGTTAGAGTTCAGGACACACTTATGTTCGGGTGCATATTGGGGTTGGGTTTAGGGTTGGGTAAGATGTATTTTTAATATCACACTGAATGGTATACTCTTGATGGGAAAAATTTTTGGATGTTTTTCCATTCTCCATTATACCCTATGAGATTCATTAGAATGAATGGGCCCATATGGTAAGGGTTAGGGTTAGGGTTAGAGTTCAGGACACACATATGTTCGGTTTAAAATTGGGGTCTGGTTTAGGGTTGGGTAAGATGTATTTTTAATACCACACTGAATGGTATACTCTTGATGGGGAAAATTTTTGGATGTTTTTCCATTCTCCATTATAGCCTATGAGATTCATTAGAATAAATGGGCCCATATGGTAAGGGTTAGGGTTAGGGTTAGAGTTCTGGACGCACTTATGTTTGGGTGCATATTGGGGTTGGGTTTAGGGTTGGATAAGTTGTATTTTTAATATCACACTGAATGGTATACTCTTGATGGGAAAATTTTTTGGATGTTTTTCCATTCTCCATTATAGCCTATGAGATTCATTAGAATGAATGGGCCCATATGGTAAGGGTTAGGGTTAGGGTTAGAGTTCAGGACACACATATGTTCGAGTGAATATTGGGGTTGGGTTTAGGGTTGGATAAGATGTATTTTTAATATCACACTGAATGGTATACTCTTGTTGGGAAAAATTTTTGTATGTTTTTCCATTCTCCATTATACCCTATGAGATTCATTAGAATGAATGGGCCCATATGGTAAGGGTTAGGGTTAGAGTTCAGGACCCACATATGTTCGGTTTAAAATTGGGGTCTGGTTTAGGGTTGGGTAAGATGTATTTTTAATACCACACTGAATGGTATACTCTTGATGGGGAACATTTTTGGATGTTTTTCCATTCTCCATTATAGCCTATGAGATTCATTAGAATGAATGGGCCCATATGGTAAGAGTTAGGGTTAGGGTTAGAGTTCAGGACACACTTATGTTCGGGTGCATATTGGGGTTGGGTTTAGGGTTGGGTAAGATGTATTTTTAATATCACACTGAATGGTATACTCTTGATGGGAAAATTTTTTGGATGTTTTTCCATTCTCCATTATAGCCTATGAGATTCATTAGAATGAATGGGCCCATATGGTAAGAGTTAGGGTTAGGGTTAGGGTTCAGGACACACTTATGTTTCGGTGAATATTGGGGTTGGGTTTAGGGTTGGGTAAGATGTATTTTTAATATCACACTGAATGGTATACTCTTGATGGGAAAATTTTTTGGATGTTTTTCCATTCTCCATTATAGCCTATGAGATTCATTAGAATGAATGGGCCCATATGGTAAGGGTTAGGGTTAGGGTTAGAGTTCAGGACACACTTATGTTTCGGTGAATATTGGGGTTGGGTTTAGGGTTGGATAAGATGAATTTTTAATATCACACTGAATGGTACACTGTTGATGGGGAAAATTTTTGGATGTTTTTCCATTCTCCATTATAGCCTATGAGATTCATTACAATGAATGGGCCCATATGGTAAGGGTTAGGGTTAGAGTTCAGGACACACTTATGTTCGAGTGAATATTGGGGTTGGGTTTAGGGTTGGATAAGATGTATTTTTAATATCACACTGAATGGTATACTCTTGATGGGAAAATTTTTTGGATGTTGTTCCATTCTCCATTATAGCCTATGAGATTCATTAGAATGAATGGGCCCATATGGTAAGGGTTAGGGTTAGGGTTAGAGTTCAGGACACACTTATGTTCGGGTGCATATTGGGGTTGGGTTTAGGGTTGGGTAAGATGTATTTTTAATATCACACTGAATGGTACAGTGTTGATGGGGAAAAATTTTGGATGTTTTTCCATTCTCCATTATAGCCTATGAGATTCATTAGAATGAATGGGCCCATATGGTAAGGGTTAGGGTTAGGGTTAGAGTTCAGGACACACTTATGTTCGAGTGAATATTGGGGTTGGGTTTAGGGTTGGATAAGATGTATTTTTAATATCACACTGAATGGTACAGTGTTGATGGGGAAAAATTTTGGTTGTTTTTCCATTCTCCATTATAGCCTATGAGATTCATTAGAATGAATGGGCCCATATGGTAAGGGTTAGGGTTAGGGTTAGAGTTCAGGACACACTTATGTTTCGGTGAATATTGGGGTTGGGTTTAGGTTTGGATAAGTTGTATTTTTAATATCACACTGAATGGTACAGTGTTGATGGGGAAAAATTTTGGATGTTTTTCCATTCTCCATTATAGCCTATGAGATTCATTAGAATGAATGGGCCCATATGGTAAGGGTTAGGGTTAGAGTTCAGGACACACTTATGTTCGGGTGCATATTGGGGTTGGGTTTAGGGTCGGGTAAGATGTATTTTTAATATCACACTGAATGGTATACTCTTGATGGGAAAAATTTTTGGATGTTTTTCCATTCTCCATTATAGCCTATGAGATTCATTAGAATGAATGGGCCCATATGGTAAGGGTTAGGGTTAGGGTTAGAGTTCAGGACACACTTATGTTTCGGTGAATATTGGGGTTGGGTTTAGGGTTGGATAAGATGAATTTTTAATATCACACTGAATGGTACACTGTTGATGGGGAAAATTTTTGGATGTTTTTCCATTCTCCATTATAGCCTATGAGATTCATTAGAATGAATGGGCCCATATGGTAAGGGTTAGGGTTAGGGTTAGAGTTCAGGACACACTTATGTTCGAGTGAATATTGGGGTTGGGTTTAGGGTTGGATAAGATGTATTTTTAATATCACACTGAATGGTACAGTGTTGATGGGGAAAAATTTTGGATGTTTTTCCATTCTCCATTATAGCCTATGAGATTCATTAGAATGAATGGGCCCATATGGTAAGGGTTAGGGTTAGGGTTAGAGTTCAGGACACACTTATGTTTCGGTGAATATTGGGGTTGGGTTTAGGTTTGGATAAGTTGTATTTTTAATATCACACTGAATGGTACACTGTTGATGGGGAAAAATTTTGGATGTTTTTCCATTCTCCATTATAGCCTATGAGATTCATTAGAATGAATGGGCCCATATGGTAAGAGTTAGGGTTAGGGTTAGAGTTCAGGACACACTTATGTTCGGGTGCATATTGGGGTTGGGTTTAGGGTTGGGTAAGATGTATTTTTAATATCACACTGAATGGTATACTCTTGATGGGAAAATTTTTTGGATGTTTTTCCATTCTCCATTATAGCCTATGAGATTCATTAGAATGAATGGGCCCATATGGTAAGGGTTAGGGTTAGGGTTAGAGTTCAGGACACACTTATGTTTCGGTGAATATTGGGGTTGGGTTTAGGGTTTGATAAGATGAATTTTTAATATCACACTGAATGGTACACTGTTGATGGGGAAAATTTTTGGATGTTTTTCCATTCTCCATTATAGCCTATCAGATTCATTACAATGAATGGGCCCATATGGTAAGGGTTAGGGTTAGAGTTCAGGACACACTTATGTTCGAGTGAATATTGGGGTTGGGTTTAGGGTTGGATAAGATGTATTTTTAATATCACACTGAATGGTATACTCTTGATGGGAAAATTTTTTGGATGTTGTTCCATTCTCCATTATAGCCTATGAGATTCATTAGAATGAATGGGCCCATATGGTAAGGGTTAGGGTTAGGGTTAGAGTTCAGGACACACTTATGTTCGGGTGCATATTGGGGTTGGGTTTAGGGTTGGGTAAGATGTATTTTTAATATCACACTGAATGGTACAGTGTTGATGGGGAAAAATTTTGGATGTTTTTCCATTCTCCATTATAGCCTATGAGATTCATTAGAATGAATGGGCCCATATGGTAAGGGTTAGGGTTAGGGTTAGAGTTCAGGACACACTTATGTTTCGGTGAATATTGGGGTTGGGTTTAGGGTTGGATAAGATGAATTTTTAATATCACACTGAATGGTACACTGTTGATGGGGAAAATTTTTCGATGTTTTTCCATTCTCCATTATAGCCTATGAGATTCATTAGAATGAATGGGCCCATATGGTAAGGGTTAGGGTTAGGGTTAGAGTTCAGGACACACTTATGTTCGAGTGAATATTGGGGTTGGGTTTAGGGTTGGATAAGATGTATTTTTAATATCACACTGAATGGTATACTCTTGATGGGAAAATTTTTTGGATGTTTTTCCATTCTCCATTATAGCCTATGAGATTCATTAGAATGAATGGGCCCATATGGTAAGGGTTAGGGTTAGGGTTAGGGTTAGAGTTCAGGACACACTTATGTTCGGGTGCATATTGGGGTTGGGTTTAGGGTTGGGTAAGATGTATTTTTAATATCACACTGAATGGTATACTCTTGATGGGAAAAATTTTTGGATGTTTTTCCATTCTCCATTATACCCTATGAGATTCATTAGAATGAATGGGCCCATATGGTAAGGGTTAGGGTTAGGGTTAGAGTTCAGGACACACATATGTTCGGTTTAAAATTGGGGTCTGGTTTAGGGTTGGGTAAGATGTATTTTTAATACCACACTGAATGGTATACTCTTGATGGGGAAAATTTTTGGATGTTTTTCCATTCTCCATTATAGCCTATGAGATTCATTAGAATAAATGGGCCCATATGGTAAGGGTTAGGGTTAGGGTTAGAGTTCTGGACGCACTTATGTTTGGGTGCATATTGGGGTTGGGTTTAGGGTTGGATAAGTTGTATTTTTAATATCACACTGAATGGTATACTCTTGATGGGAAAATTTTTTGGATGTTTTTCCATTCTCCATTATAGCCTATGAGATTCATTAGAATGAATGGGCCCATATGGTAAGGGTTAGGGTTAGAGTTCAGGACACACTTATGTTCGGGTGCATATTGGGGTTGGGTTTAGGGTTGGGTAAGATGTATTTTTAATATCACACTGAATGGTATACTTTTTATGGGAAATTTTTTTGGATGTTTTTCCATTCTCCATTATAGCCTATGAGATTCAGATAGATAGATAGATAGATAATTTTATTTATATCCCGCCCTCCCCGCCGGGGCAGGCTCAGGGCGGCTAACAGTAACAGTAACATTCCATTGTATAAAAACAAGGTTACATTCAACATTAAAATTCTAATAGATTTAAAATTAATTACAGTTATAAAAGTGCTAATGCTATTGCTATTTGTTCTTTATTATGATGGCGGTATCATTAGTACTTAATTTTCTACATCATCGAAAGCCAGTCGGAAGAGGAAAGTCTTGCAGGCCCTGCGGAATTGTTCAAGATCCCGCAGGGCCCGCATTTCCTCTGGAAGTTGGTTCCATAAGCTCGGGGCCACAGAGGAGAAGGCCCGATTGCGGGTGCATTGCAACTTCACCTCTCTTGGTCCGGGATAGTCAGCAAGTTTTTTCCAGCTGACCTCAGTGCTCTCTGGGGTTCATATAGGGAGAGACGGTCCCTGAGGTAGACAGGTCCTCGACCATATAGGGCTTTAAAGGTAATGACCAGCACTTTGTAACGAACCCGGTATATAACTGGCAGCCAGTGCAGCTCGCGCAGCCCAGGCTGTATGTGCTCCCATTTAGGGAGCCCCAACAGTAGCCTGGCCGCTGCGTTCTGCACCAGCTGCAGCCTCCGGGTTCGGTACAGAGGCAGCCCCATGTAGAGGGCATTACAGTAATCCAGTCTCGAGGTGACCGTTGCGTGAAGTACCGTTGCCAGATCTTGGCGCTCTAGGAAGGGAGCCAACTGCCTTGCCCGCCTCAGGTGGAAGAAGGCTGACTTGGCAGTGGCTGCAATCTGGGCCTCCATTGATAATGAAGGCTCCAGTAAAACTCCCAGACTCCTAACCCGGTGCGCCGCTTTCAGCGGCGCCCCGTCGAAGACCGGAAGAGGTGTTTCCCCTTCCCGGGCGCCCCGACCCAGACAAAGGACTTCTGTCTTCGCTGGGTTCAATTTCAGCCCGCTCCTCCTCAACCACATTGCCATATCCTGCAGGGCCCGGTCTAGATTCTCAGGGACGCAGTCAGGCCGGCCGTCCATTAGCAGATAGAGTTGGGTGTCATTACAATGAATGGGCCCATATGGTAAGGGTTAGGGTTAGGGTTAGAGTTCAGGACACACTTAAGTTCGGGTGAATATTGGGGTTTGGTTTAGGGTTGGGTAAGATGTATTTTTAATATCACACTGAATGGTATACTCTTGATGGGAAAATTTTTTCGATGTTTTTCCATTCTCCATTATAACCTATGAGATTCATTAGAATGAATGGGCCCATATGGTAAGGGTTAGGGTTAGGGTTAGAGTTCAGGACACACTTATGTTCGGGTGCATATTGGGGTTGGGTTTAGGGTTGGGTAAGATGTATTTTTAATATCACACTGAATGGTGCAGTGTTGATGGGGAAAAATTTTGGATGTTTTTCCATTCTCCATTATAGCCTATGAGATTCATTAGAATGAATGGGCCCATATGGTAAGGGTTAGGGTTAGGGTTAGAGTTCAGGACACACTTATGTTTCGGTGAATATTGGGGTTGGGTTTAGGGTTGGATAAGATGAATTTTTAATATCACACTGAATGGTACACTGTTGATGGGGAAAATTTTTGGATGTTTTTCCATTCTCCATTATAGCCTATGAGATTCATTAGAATGAATGGGCCCATATGGTAAGGGTTAGGGTTAGGGTTAGAGTTCAGGACACACTTATGTTCGAGTGAATATTGGGGTTGGGTTTAGGGTTGGATAAGATGTATTTTTAATATCACACTGAATGGTATACTCTTGATGGGAAAATTTTTTGGATGTTTTTCCATTCTCCATTATAGCCTATGAGATTCATTAGAATGAATGGGCCCATATGGTAAGGGTTAGGGTTAGGGTTAGGGTTAGAGTTCAGGACACACTTATGTTCGGGTGCATATTGGGGTTGGGTTTAGGGTTGGGTAAGATGTATTTTTAATATCACACTGAATGGTATACTCTTGATGGGAAAAATTTTGGATGTTTTTCCATTCTCCATTATACCCTATGAGATTCATTAGAATGAATGGGCCCATATGGTAAGGGTTAGGGTTAGGGTTAGAGTTCAGGACACACATATGTTCGGTTTAAAATTGGGGTCTGGTTTAGGGTTGGGTAAGATGTATTTTTAATACCACACTGAATGGTATACTCTTGATGGGGAAAATTTTTGGATGTTTTTCCATTCTCCATTATAGCCTATGAGATTCATTAGAATAAATGGGCCCATATGGTAAGGGTTAGGGTTAGGGTTAGAGTTCTGGACGCACTTATGTTTGGGTGAATATTGGGGTTGGGTTTAGGGTTGGATAAGATGTATTTTTAATATCACACTGAATGGTATACTCTTGATGGGAAAATTTTTTGGATGTTTTTCCATTCTCCATTATAGCCTATGAGATTCATTAGAATGAATGGGCCCATATGGTAAGGGTTAGGGTTAGAGTTCAGGACACACTTATGTTCGGGTGCATATTGGGGTTGGGTTTAGGGTTGGGTAAGATGTATTTTTAATATCACACTGAATGGTATACTTTTTATGGAAATTTTTTTGGATGTTTTTCCATTCTCCATTATAGCCTATGAGATTCATTAGAATGAATGGGCCCATATGGTAAGGGTTAGGGTTAGGGTTAGAGTTCAGGACACACTTAAGTTCGGGTGAATATTGGGGTTTGGTTTAGGGTTGGGTAAGATGTATTTTTAATATCACACTGAATGGTATACTCTTGATGGGAAAATTTTTTCGATGTTTTTCCATTCTCCATTATAGCCTATGAGATTCATTAGAATGAATGGGCCAATATGGTAAGGGTTAGGGTTAGAGTTCAGGACACACTTATGTTTCGGTGAATATTGGGGTTGGGTTTAGGGTGGGATAAGATGTATTTTTAATATCACACTGAATGGTACACTGTTGATGGGGAAAAATTTTGGATGTTTTTCCATTCTCCATTATAGCCTATGAGATTCATTAGAATGAATGGGCCCATATGGTAAGGGTTAGGGTTAGGGTTAGAGTTCAGGACACACTTATGTTTCGTTGAATATTGGGGTTGGGTTTAGGGTTGGATAAGATGAATTTTTAATATCACACTGAATGGTACACTGTTGATGGGAAAAATTTTTGGATGTTTTTCCATTCTCCATTATAGCCTATGAGATTCATTAGAATGAATGGGCCCATATGGTAAGGGTTAGGGTTAGGGTTAGAGTTCAGGACACACATATGTTCGGTTTAAAATTGGGGTTGGGTTTAGGGTTGGATAACATGAATTTTTAATATCACACTGAATGGTACACTGTTGATGGGGAAAAATTTCGGATGTTTTTCCATTCTCCATTATAGCCTATGAGATTCATTAGAATGAATGGGCCCATATGGTAAGGGTTAGGGTTAGGGTTAGAGTTCAGGACACACATATGTTCGGTTTAAAATTGGGGTTGGGTTTAGGGTTGGATAACATGAATTTTTAATATCACACTGAATGGTACACTGTTGATGGGGAAAATTTTTGGATGTTTTTCCATTCTCCATTATAGCCTATGAGATACATTAGAATGAATGGGCCCATATGGTAAGGGTTAGGGTTAGGGTTAGAGTTCAGGACACACATATGTTCGGTTTAAAATTGGGGTCTGGTTTAGGGTTGGTAAGATGTATTTTTAATATCACACTGAATGGTACACTGTTGATGGGGAAAATTTTTGGAGGTTTTTACATTCTCCATTATAGCCTATGAGATTCATTAGAATGAATGGGCCCATATGGTAAGGGTTAGGGTTAGGGTTAGAGTTCAGGACACACTTATGTTTCGGTGAATATTGGGGTTGTGTTTAGGTTTGGATAAGTTGTATTTTTAATATCACACTGAATGGTACAGTGTTGATGGGGAAAACTTTTGGATGTTTTTCCATTCTCCATTATAGCCTATGAGATTCATTAGAATGAATGGGCCCATATGGTAAGAGTTAGGGTTAGGGTTAGAGTTCAGGACACACTTATGTTCGGGTGCATATTGGGGTTGGGTTTAGGGTTGGGTAAGATGTATTTTTAATATCACACTGAATGGTATACTCTTGATGGGAAAATTTTTTGGATGTTTTTCCATTCTCCATTATAGCCTATGAGATTCATTAGAATGAATGGGCCCATATGGTAAGGGTTAGGGTTAGGGTTAGAGTTCAGGACACACTTATGTTTCGGTGAATATTGGGGTTGGGTTTAGGGTTGGATAAGATGAATTTTTAATATCACACTGAATGGTACACTGTTGATGGGGAAAATTTTGGATGTTTTTCCATTCTCCATTATAGCCTATGAGATTCATTACAATGAATGGGCCCATATGGTAAGGGTTAGGGTTAGAGTTCAGGACACACTTATGTTCGAGTGAATATTGGGGTTGGGTTTAGGGTTGGATAAGATGTATTTTTAATATCACACTGAATGGTATACTCTTGATGGGAAAATTTTTTGGATGTTGTTCCATTCTCCATTATAGCCTATGAGATTCATTAGAATGAATGGGCCCATATGGTAAGGGTTAGGGTTAGGGTTAGAGTTCAGGACACACTTATGTTCGGGTGCATATTGGGGTTGGGTTTAGGGTTGGGTAAGATGTATTTTTAATATCACACTGAATGGTACAGTGTTGATGGGGAAAAATTTTGGATGTTTTTCCATTCTCCATTATAGCCTATGAGATTCATTAGAATGAATGGGCCCATATGGTAAGGGTTAGGGTTAGGGTTAGAGTTCAGGACACACTTATGTTCGAGGTGAATATTGGGGTTGGTTTAGGGTTGGATAAGATGTATTTTTAATATCACACTGAATGGTACAGTGTTGATGGGGGAAAAATTTTGGATGTTTTTCCATTCTCCATTATAGCCTATGAGATTCATTAGAATGAATGGGCCCATATGGTAAGGGTTAGGGTTAGGGTTAGAGTTCAGGACACACTTATGTTTCGGTGAATATTGGGGTTGGGTTTAGGTTTGGATAAGTTGTATTTTTAATATCACACTGAATGGTACAGTGTTGATGGGGAAAAATTTTGGATGTTTTTCCATTCTCCATTATAGCCTATGAGATTCATTAGAATGAATGGGCCCATATGGTAAGAGTTAGGGTTAGGGTTAGAGTTCAGGACACACTTATGTTTCGGTGAATATTGGGGTTGGGTTTAGGGTTGGGTAAGATGTATTTTTAATATCACACTGAATGGTATACTCTTGATGGGAAAATTTTTTGGATGTTTTTCCATTCTCCATTATAGCCTATGAGATTCATTAGAATGAATGGGCCCATATGGTAAGGGTTAGGGTTAGGGTTAGAGTTCAGGACACACTTATGTTTCGGTGAATATTGGGGTTGGGTTAGGGTTGGATAAGATGAATTTTTAATATCACACTGAATGGTACACTGTTGATGGGGAAAATTTTTGGATGTTTTTCCATTCACCATTATAGCCTATGAGATTCATTACAATGAATGGGCCCATATGGTAAGGGTTAGGGTTAGAGTTCAGGACACACTTATGTTCGAGTGAATATTGGGGTTGGGTTTAGGGTTGGATAAGATGTATTTTTAATATCACACTGAATGGTATACTCTTGATGGGAAAATTTTTTGGATGTTGTTCCATTCTCCATTATAGCCTATGAGATTCATTAGAATGAATGGGCCCATATGGTAAGGGTTAGGGTTAGGGTTAGAGTTCAGGACACACTTATGTTCGGGTGCATATTGGGGTTGGGTTTAGGGTTGGGTAAGATGTATTTTTAATATCACACTGAATGGTACAGTGTTGATGGGAAAAATTTTGGATGTTTTTCCATTCTCCATTATAGCCTATGAGATTCATTAGAATGAATGGGCCCATATGGTAAGGGTTAGGGTTAGGGTTAGAGTTCAGGACACACTTATGTTCGAGTGAATATTGGGGTTGGGTTTAGGGTTGGATAAGATGTATTTTTAATATCACACTGAATGGTACAGTGTTGATGGGGAAAAATGTTGGATGTTTTTCCATTCTCCATTATAGCCTATGAGATTCATTAGAATGAATGGGCCCATATGGTAAGGGTTAGGGTTAGGGTTAGAGTTCAGGACACACTTATGTTTCGGTGAATATTGGGGTTGGGTTTAGGTTTGGATAAGTTGTATTTTTAATATCACACTGAATGGTACAGTGTTGATGGGGGAAAATTTTGGATGTTTTTCCATTCTCCATTATAGCCTATGAGATTCATTAGAATGAATGGGCCCATATGGTAAGAGTTAGGGTTAGGGTTAGAGTTCAGGACATACTTATGTTCGGGTGCATATTGGGTTGGGTTTAGGGTTGGGTAAGATGTATTTTTAATATCACACTGAATGGTATACTCTTGATGGGAAAATTTTTTGGATGTTTTTCCATTCTCCATTATAGCCTATGAGATTCATTAGAATGAATGGGCCCATATGGTAAGGGTTAGGGTTAGGGTTAGAGTTCAGGACACACTTATGTTTCGGTGAATATTGGGGTTGGGTTTAGGGTTGGATAAGATGAATTTTTAATATCACACTGAATGGTACACTGTTGATGGGGAAAAATTTTGGATGTTTTTCCATTCTCCATTATAGCCTATGAGATTCATTACAATGAATGGGCCCATATGGTAAGGGTTAGGGTTAGAGTTCAGGACATACTTATGTTCGAGTGAATATTGGGGTTGGGTTTAGGGTTGGATAAGATGTATTTTTAATATCACACTGAATGGTATACTCTTGATGGAAAATTTTTTGGATGTTGTTCCATTCTCCATTATAGCCTATGAGATTCATTAGAATGAATGGGCCCATATGGTAAGGGTTAGGGTTAGGGTTAGAGTTCAGGACACACTTATGTTCGGGTGCATATTGGGGTTGGGTTTAGGGTTGGATAAGATGTATTTTTAATATCACACTGAATGGTACAGTGTTGATGGGGAAAAATGTTTGATGTTTTTCCATTCTCCATTATAGCCTATGAGATTCATTAGAATGAATGGGCCCATATGGTAAGGGTTAGGGTTAGGGTTAGAGTTCAGGACACACTTATGTTTCGGTGAATATTGGGGTTGGGTTTAGGTTTGGATAAGTTGTATTTTTAATATCACACTGAATGGTACAGTGTTGATGGGGAAAAATTTTGGATGTTTTTCCATTCTCCATTATAGCCTATGAGATTCATTAGAATGAATGGGCCCATATGGTAAGAGTTAGGGTTAGGGTTAGAGTTCAGGACATACTTATGTTCGGGTGCATATTGGGGTTGGGTTTAGGGTTGGGTAAGATGTATTTTTAATATCACACTGAATGGTATACTCTTGATGGGAAAATTTTTTGGATGTTTTTCCATTCTCCATTATAGCCTATGAGATTCATTAGAATGAATGGGCCCATATGGTAAGGGTTAGGGTTAGGGTTAGAGTTCAGGACACACTTATGTTTCGGTGAATATTGGGGTTGGGTTTAGGGTTGGATAAGATGAATTTTTAATATCACACTGAATGGTACACTGTTGATGGGGAAAATTTTTGGATGTTTTTCCATTCTCCATTATAGCCTATGAGATTCATTACAATGAATGGGCCCATATGGTAAGGGTTAGGGTTAGAGTTCAGGACACACTTATGTTCGAGTGAATATTGGGGTTGGGTTTAGGGTTGGATAAGATGTATTTTTAATATCACACTGAATGGTATACTCTTGATGGGAAAATTTTTTGGATGTTGTTCCATTCTCCATTATAGCCTATGAGATTCATTAGAATGAATGGGCCCATATGGTAAGGGTTAGGGTTAGGGTTAGAGTTCAGGACACACTTATGTTCGGGTGCATATTGGGGTTGGGTTTAGGGTTGGGTAAGATGTATTTTTAATATCACACTGAATGGTACAGTGTTGATGAGGAAAATTTTTGGATGTTTTTCCATTCTCCATTATAGCCTATGAGATTCATTAGAATGAATGGGCCCATATGGTAAGGGTTAGGGTTAGGGTTAGAGTTCAGGACACACTTATGTTTCGGTGAATATTGGGGTTGGGTTTAGGGTTGGATAAGATGAATTTTTAATATCACACTGAATGGTACACTGTTGATGGGGAAAATTTTTGGATGTTTTTCCATTCTCCATTATAGCCTATGAGATTCATTAGAATGAATGGGCCCATATGGTAAGGGGTTAGGGTTAGGGTTAGAGTTCAGGACACACTTATGTTCGAGTGAATATTGGGGTTGGGTTTAGGGTTGGATAAGATGTATTTTTAATATCACACTGAATGGTATACTCTTGATGGGAAAATTTTTTGGATGTTTTTCCATTCTCCATTATAGCCTATGAGATTCATTAGAATGAATGGGCCCATATGGTAAGGGTTAGGGTTAGGGTTAGGGTTAGAGTTCAGGACACACTTATGTTCGGGTGCATATTGGGTTGGGTTTAGGGTTGGGTAAGATGTATTTTAATATCACACTGAATGGTATACTCTTGATGGGAAAAATTTTTGGATGTTTTTCCATTCTCCATTATACCCTATGAGATTCATTAGAATGAATGGGCACATATGGTAAGGGTTAGGGTTAGGGTTAGAGTTCAGGACACACATATGTTCGGTTTAAAATTGGGGTCTGGTTTAGGGTTGGGTAAGATGTATTTTTAATACCACACTGAATGGTATACTCTTGATGGGGAAAATTTTTGGATGTTTTTCCATTCTCCATTATAGCCTATGAGATTCATTAGAATAAATGGGCCCATATGGTAAGGGTTAGGGTTAGGGTTAGAGTTCTGGACGCACTTATGTTTGGGTGAATATTGGGGTTGGGTTTAGGGTTGGATAAGATGTATTTTTAATATCACACTGAATGGTATACTCTTGATGGGAAAATTTTTGGATGTTTTTCCATTCTCCATTATAGCCTATGAGATTCATTAGAATGAATGGGCCCATATGGTAAGGGTTAGGGTTAGAGTTCAGGACACACTTATGTTTCGTTGAATATTGGGGTTGGGTTTAGGTTGGATAAGATGAATTTTTAATATCACACTGAATGGTACACTGTTGATGGGAAAAATTTTTGGATGTTTTTCCATTCTCCATTATAGCCTATGAGATTCATTAGAATGAATGGGCCCATATGGTAAGGGATAGGGTTAGGGTTAGAGTTCAGGACACACTTAAGTTCGGGTGAATATTGGGGTTTGGTTTAGGGTTGGGTAAGATGTATTTTTAATATCACACTGAATGGTATACTCTTGATGGGAAAATTTTTTCGATGTTTTTCCATTCTCCATTATAGCCTATGAGATTCATTAGAATGACTGGGCCCATATGGTAAGGGTTAGGGTTAGAGTTCAGGACACACTTATGTTTCGGTGAATATTGGGGTTGGTTTAGGGTGGGATAAGATGTATTTTTAATATCACACTGAATGGTACACTGTTGATGGGGAAAAATTTTGGATGTTTTTCCATTCTCCATTATAGCCTATGAGATTCATTAGAACGAATGGGCCCATATGGTAAGGGTTAGGGTTAGGGTTAGAGTTCAGGACACACATATGTTCGGTTTAAAATTGGGGTTGGGTTTAGGGTTGGATAACATGAATTTTTAATATCACACTGAATGGTACACTGTTGATGGGGAAAATTTTTGGATGTTTTTCCATTCTCCATTATAGCCTATGAGATTCATTAGAATGAATGGGCCCATATGGTAAGGGTTAGGGTTAGGGTTAGAGTTCAGGACACACATATGTTCGGTTTAAAATTGGGGTCTGGTTTAGGGTTGGTAAGATGTATTTTTAATATCACACTGAATGGTACACTGTTGATGGGGAAAAATTTCGGATGTTTTTCCATTCTCCATTATAGCCTATGAGATTCATAAGAATGAATGGGCCCATATGGTAAGGGTTAGGGTTAGGGTTAGAGTTCAGGACACACATATGTTCGGTTTAAAATTGGGGTTGGGTTTAGGGTTGGATAACATGAA